>NW_027140956.1:0-157549 GCF_036365525.1 Heterodontus francisci | reverse complement strand
TATCATAAACAGCAGTGGTCAACGTACTGAACCCTGAGGAATGCCACTGTATAGCTCTCTCTGGTCCCAAAAACAGCTATTCACTAAAATGTTGGTAAAAGATCTCCTGAATTCTGTTATCAATATTGAGTGCAGTGCTGATTTATTAGCAACCAGTTACTAACTTGAATCACAATATTCTATCTTCAAGTCCCAATCTCGGGTTTGAGCACAAAATGACAGTGTAATACTGAGGGAGAGCTGCACTGTTGGACGTGCCAGCTTTCAGAAGACACACTACCCAAGGCTTGTTTAGCTGGTTACAAACGAATCCGTGGCACTATTTCAAATAAGAGCTTGGAGGTCATTCCTGGTCTCCTGGTCAATATGTGTCCCTCAGTGAACATCAGAAAAACAGGTATTTAGGCAGTTTCTGGCAGTTTGCTGTCTGCATACTGGGCGCTGCGATTCCTGGATGAGAAGAGTGACTGAACTTCAAAAATGCTGCATTGTCAGTATAACGCTTTGAGATGTCCGGTGGTCGTCAAAGGTGCTATTTCAATGCAAAGCCTCCCTTTCTTACTCATGTTTAATGCAATCCGATAAATCCATGTTTTATCAAGTTCTGGATCAATTGCTGATTCCAGCTGAAATCGATGCTTCCTTTTAGTCTATTTGCCAGGCCAATCAGAATAATTTAATGTAAACGGAAGCTCGAGGGACAGCACCTCATCTTCCTTTTAGGCATTCTGTAGTCCTCACGACTCAATATTAAGTTCAACAACTATGTTTTTATTCGATCATGTGCTGTTGGCGTCGTTGGCCAGGCCAGCATGTATTGCCCATCACTAATGGCCCTTGAGAAGATGGTGGTGAGCGGCCTTCTTGAACCACTGCAGTCCGCATCAGGTAGGTACATCCACATGGCTGTTAGAAAGGGACTTCCAGGATTATAACAAAGCGACAATGAAGGAACGTTGATATAGTTACAATGCACGCTGGTGTGTGGCTTGGAGAGGAAGCTGCAGGTGGTGGCATTCCCATGTTCACGGGTTTGGAATTAGAATTAGAACATTACAGCGCAGTACAGGCCCTTCGGCCCTCGATGTTGCGCCGACCTGTGAAACCATCTGACCTACACTATTCCATTTTCATCCATGTGTCTATCCAATGAAGGTGCTGCCGAAGGCGCCTCTTCTATTTGGTACACTCTGCTGCCACGGTGCCTTGGTGGGGGAGGAAGTGAATGTTGAAAGTGGTAGATTGGGTGCCACTCTGGATGATATCGAGCTTCCTGAGCGTTGTTGGAGATGCACCCTTCCAGGCAAAAGGAGAGTATTCCATCACACATCCGACTTGAGCCTTCCAGATGGTGTACAGGCATTGAGAAGACAGTTGGTGAGGTGCTCACCACAGAATTACCAGCCTGGGTGAGGTCCTAGAGGACTGGAGAATAGCCAATGTTGTTCCTTTATTTAGGAAGGGTAGCAAGGATAATCCAGGTAATTATAGGCCGGTAGGCCTTACGTCAGTGGTAGGGAAAATATTAGAGAGATTCTTCGGGACAGGATTTGCTCCCATTTGGAAACAAACAAACGTATTAGCTAGAGACAGCATGGTTTTGTGAAGGGGAGGTCATGTCTCACTAATTTGATTGAGTTATTTGAGGAAATGACAAAGATGATTGATGAAGGAAGGGCAGTGGATGTTATCTATATGGACTTCAGTAAAGCCTTTGACAAGGTCCCTCATGGCAGACTGGTACAAAAGGTGAAGTCACTCAGAATCAGAGGGGAGCTGGCAAGATGGATGCAGAACTGGCTCAGTCATAGAAGACAGAGTGCAGCAGTGTAAGGGTGCTTTTTTGAATGGAGGGATGTGACTAGTGGTGTTCCAAAGGGATCAGTGCTGGGACCTTTGCTGTTTGCAGTATATATAAATGATTTGTAGGAAAATGTAGCTTGTCTGCTTAGTAAGTTTGCGGACGACAGAAAGGTTAGTGGAGTTACGGATAGTGTTGAGGATTGTCAGAGGATACAACAAAATATAGATCGGTTGGAGACTTGGGCGTGGAAATGGCAGATGGAGTTTAATCCGGAAAAATGTGAGGTAATGCATTTTGGAAGGTCTAATGCAGGTGGGAAGTGTACAGTAAATGGCAGGACCCTCAGAAGTATTGACAGGCAGAGAAATCTGGGCATACAGGTCTACAGGTCACTGAAAGTGGCAACGCAGGTGGATAAGGTAGTCAAGCAGGGATACTGCATGCTTGCCTTCATTAGTCGGGGCTTAGAGTATTAGAATTGGCAAGTCATGCTGCAGCTGTACAGAACTTTAATTCGACCTCACTTAGAATATTGCGTGTATTTCTGGTCGCCACACTACCAGAAGGACGTGGAGGCTTTGGAGAGGGTACAGAAGAGGTTTACCAGGAAGTTGCCTGATCTGGAGGGCATTAGCTATGAGGAGAGTTTGGATAAACTCGGATTGTTTTCACTGGAACGACGGAGGCGGAGGGGCGACATGATAGAGGTTTACAAAGTTATTAGCGGTATGGACAGAGTGGATAGTCAGAAGCTTTTTCCCACAGTGGAAGAGTCAGTTACTAGGGGATTTAGGTTTAAGGTGATAGTGGCAAAGTTTGGAGAGGATGTGCGAGGCAAGTTCTTTACACTGAGGGTGGTGACTGCTTGGAATTTGCTGCTGGGGGAGGTGGTGGAAGCAGGTACGATAGCAACATTTAAGATGCATCTTGACAAATTCATGAATAGGAAGGGAATAGAGGGATACGGTTCCTGGAAGTGCAGAAAGTTTTAGTTTAGGCAGGCATGAAGATCGGCGCAGACTTGGAGGGCCGAATGGCCTGTTCCTGTGCTGTACATTGTTTGTTCTTTGTTCTTTGTTCACTGACCTGCATTTGTGGATGAAGCATTTATCTGTCTGGTCGAGTTCAGTTTCTGCTCAATGGTGACAACCAAGATGTTGATGGTGGGGGATTCAGCGATGGCAATGCCATTGAATGACAAGGGGAGATGGTTAGATTCTCTCTTGTTTGAGATCGTCATTGCCTGGCACTTGTGTGGCACGAATGTCACTTGCCACTTATGTGCCCAAGCTGGACGTTTTTCAAGACTTGTTGTATGTGGCCATGGGTTGCTTCAGTATCTGAGGAGTCGCAAATGGTGTTGAACATTGTGCAATCATCAGTGAACATTCCCACTTCTGACATTATGCTGGAGGAAAGTTGGTTAATGAAGCAACTGAGATCATTCGCCCAGGACACTACTCTGAGCAACTCCTGCAGTGATGCCCTGGGACTGAGAAGATTGACCTCCAACAACCACAACCATCTTTCTTTGTGCTATGTACAACTCGAACCAATGGAAAGTTTCCCCCCTGATTTCCGCTGGCTTCAGTTTTGCTAGTGCTCCTTGATGCCATACTCTGTCAAATGTTGGCTTTATGTCATGGTCAGTCACTCTCACCTCACTCCTGGAGTTCAGCTCTTTAGTCCATCTTTTTATCAAGGGTTAAATGAGGTCAGGAGCTGCATGGCCCTGGCAGAAGCCAAATTGAGCATCAGTGAGCAGTTTACGGCTGATCAAGTGCTGCTTTGTAGCTTTGTCAACGACCTATGCCATTCCATTGCTGATAATCAGGAGTTGACTGATAGGGCGGTAATTCGCCGGGTTGGATTTATCCTGCGTTTTATGTGCAGGACATACTTTTTTATTTGTTTTATGTGATGTGGGCGTCAATGACCAGGCGGCATTTACTGCCCATGCCTAATAGCCCATGAGAAGGTGGTGGTGAGCTGTCTGCTTGAACCGCTGCAGTCCATATAGGGTAGGAACACCCACAGTGCCATTTGGAAGGGTGTTCCAGGCTTTTGACCCAGCAACCATGAAGGAATAGTGATATAGTTCCAAGTCAGGATGGTGTGTGGCATGGAGGGGAACCTGAAGGTGGTGCTGTTCCCACGAATCTGATGCTCGTGTCCTTCTAGGTGGACTGTGTGGACGGTGGTGCCTGATTAGCCTTGGTGCATTGCTGCAGTGCATCTTGCAGATTGTACACACTGCTGCCACAGTGCGTCGGCAGTGGAGGGAGGGAATGTTTGTTGACGGGGTGCTAACCAAGCGGGCTGCTTTCTCCCGGATGTTGTCGAGCATCCGGAGTTTTGCTCGAGCTGCATCCATCCAAGCAAGTGGAGAGTATTCCATCACACTCCTGACTTATGCCTTGAAGATGGTGGACATGCTTTGGGGAGTCAGGATGTGAGTTACTCCCCACAGGATTTCTGGCCTCTGACCTGCTGTTGTACCCATGGTATTCATATGGCTACTCCAGTTTAGTTTCTGGTCAATGGTAACCGCCATGCTTTTGAAAGTGGGGGCTTCAGCGATCGTTGACCAAAAACTGAACTGGAGTAGCCATATAAGTACCTTGGCTACAATAGCAAGTCAGAGGCCAGGAATCCCGTCGTGAGTAATTCACGTCCTGACTCCGCAAATCCTGTCAACCATCCACAAGGCACAAGTCAGGAGTGTGATGGAATACTCTTGACCTGCTTGGATGGATGCAGTTCCAGCAACAGTCCGGAAGCTCGACCTGGTATTTTACACTGATTTGCTGCGCTACCCTATCATTGAGGTTCGGGAAATTTATGAATCTACTTCCTCCAGTTATTTATTGAAATATCCACCACCATTCATGACTGCAGAGCTTCGATCTGAATCGTTGGTTGTGGGATCACTTAGCTCTGTCACGCCCATGCTGATTATGCTGCTTTGGCATGCAAGTAGTCCTGTGTTGTAGCTTCAGCAGGTTGGCACCTCATTTTGAGGTATGCTTTGTGCTGCACCTGGCATGTCCTGTTGCACTCTTCATTGAACCAGGGTTGATACCCTGGCTTGATGGTAACAGTAGAGTGGGGAATATGCCGGGACATGAGGTTAGAGAGTGTGTTTGAGTACAATTCTGATGCTGATAACGATCCACAGTTCCTTATGGATGCCAGTTTTGCATTGCTAAATTTGTTCGAAAGACATCCCACTTCGCACGGTGATAATGCCACACAACACGATGGACGGTATTTTCAATGTGAAGGTGGGACTCCGTTTCCACAAGGCCTCTGCGGTGGTCACTCCTACCAATGGACAGATGCATCTACGGCAAGCAGATTGGTGAGGATGATGTCAAGTATATTTCCCCCTCGTGTTGGTTCCTTCTCCGCTTGCCGCAGAACCAGTCCAGCAGCTATGACCTGTAGGACTCGACCAGTCGTGGTGCTACCGTGCTACCAGGCATTGAAGTCCTCCACCTAGAGTGCGTTCTTCACCCTTGCCACCCTCAGTGCTACCTCATCGTGGTGTTCAACATGGAGGATTACTGATTCACAAGTTGAGAACGAGGGTGGGGAGCGGGTGCAGTAGGTGGTAATCAGCAGGAGGTTCCTTGACTATGTCATGAGACTTCATGGACTCAGGAGTCGATGTGGAGGAGTCCCAGTGCAACTCCCTCCCACAGGCCCACCACCTCTTTTCGGTCTGCCCTGCCATGAATGGCGATAATCGTGTCTGGGACAAGGTCCGTTAGGAATTATGTAGAAAGTATGAGTTTGTCAGGCTGTTGTTTGACCAGTCTGTGGCACAGCTCCCCCACCTGTGACAGAATCTCCCAGACGTTAGTAAGGATCAACAAGGCTGGATTTGCTGTAGTCATTTCCAGTGCCTAGGTCGATGCCAGCAGGTCGGTCTTTTTAGTGTTTTTATTGCTTTCATGGGATGTAGACATCGCTGCCCAGGCCAGCATTTATTGCCTATCCCTAATTGCTCAGGTGGTGAGCTGCCTTCTTGAAACGGTGCAGTCCATGTGGTGTTGGTAGACCCGCAGTGCTATTAAGAATGGCGTTCTGGGATTTTGCCGCAGTGACAGCGAAGGAAAGGTCATATAGTTGAAGTCAGAATAGTGTGTGGTTTAGAGGGGAAATTGCAGCTAGGGCTATTGGCGTGCATCTGCTGCCCTTGTACTTTCAAGTGCAAGAGGTCACATGTTTGGAGAGTATGGGCTGATTAGCCTTGGTGCATTGCATCTTGTAGATGGTACACACTGTTGCCACTGTACATCGCTGGTGGAGGGAGTGAATGTTCGTGGAAGAGGTGCAACTGAGTGGTTTGATAGACAATTTTCAGAGTCAACCACATTGATGTGGGTCTGTAGTCAAATGTAGGCCAGATCAGGTAAGAACTGTGGATTTCCTTCACGAAAAGGCAATTGTGAACCAGACTGTTTTTTTGTGACCTTTAACAATGGTTTCATGACCATCATTAAATTAGCTTTTTAGTCCCAGATTTTTTTATTCATGGATTTAAAATTTCATCTTCTGCCATGGTGGTATTCGAACCCATGTCCACAGGGGAATACTCGGGGCCTCTGGGTTATTAATCAAACGACAATACCACTGCAGCAACACCTCCTCTCAACTTGGGCAGTTTTCTACATTGCTGGGTTGCAGCTGTACTGGAACAGCTTGGCTCAGGGCACAGCTTATTTTGGTCCACAAATAGGGTTGGTCGGGTGTGGCAGTGATTTACTTGTATTCTTTTTAATTTTCTATACTGCATTCGCTGCTCATAGTTCGGTCTCCTCTACATTGGGAGACAAACACAGATTGGGTAACCACTTTACAGAATACCTCCGCTCGGTCGACAAGCATGATCCTGAGCTTCCGGTAGCTTCCTGTTTTAATGCTCCATCTTGTTCCCATAGCCACATGTATGTCCTTGGCCTGCTGCAGTGTTCCAATGAACATTAGCTCAAGCTCGAGGAACAATGCCTTATTGTTTCATTAGGCAATCTACAGTCTACTGGACTCAATATTGAGTTCAATAATTTCAGACCATGAGACCAATTATTTTTGATTATTTATTACTTTTATCTAATTTATCTATATCATTTCTTAAGCGTGTGCTAGTCTCTAAATTACTTTTCATGTTTTTGCCTTCGTGCACAGCTATTCAATATTCTGCCTTTGCATTCTCTCTGGACTCATGCTTTCTCTTTTACTGCAACTATTTAGTACTCAATTTGCATTCTGTTGCATGGCATCTGCCATTTAATCTCTCCTCACTCTGTCCCATCACAGTGCTTCCTTCTTGCTCCACTTCCCCCGTTCCCCATCTCACTTGTTCATTTTGCCAGTTCTGATGAAGGATCGCAGACCTGAAGCTTTAAATCTGTTTCTCCCTCCACAGATTCTGCCGGACCTGCTAAATATTCCTGGTACTTCCTGTTCTCATTTTAGTGTTCCAGCTTCTGAAGTACTTTGCTCTTATCCCATAACCTTTGCAGTACCCAGTGCCTTCAGCCGTTTCTTTAAACCACGTGGAGAAAATCGGATTTCGACCTTGACTGCCATTTTGTTTTGCATTCTGCTGGGCTTAAACTTGTTTTTCATGTTTTTCCTTTCAGACAGAGCTGTTCATTATTCTGCCATTAACACTCATGTTGGACTCATGCCTTGATCTTTTACTATTACCAATCCCTTTGCCTGCTGTTGCAGGATATTTCTTTCATTTCATCTTTCCTGCACTATACTCTATCAAAGACGTCCCTTTTGCTCTTCTTTCCCCCTTCCCCCACCACCAATTACTCAAAGTTGATAACATTTATAACCGTTTCCAGTTCTGATGACGTCGCAGAACTGAAACGTTAACTCAATTCCTTTCTCCACAGATGTTGCCAGACCCGCTATGTCGCTCCAGCACTATAAAAAAGTATTTAATTCAAACCCTTTTTTCATCGGGAAATTCCTGCCACAAATTATATGCAGCACTGAATCTGGTAACCAATGTACAAATGTCACCCCAACTTCTTCAACCGCATCTTTTTACTCATTACCTGGTGTACAATTTCTCTGGCAATGTCTGCTTACAGTTAACTTAGCAATTACAGAGATTACTTGCTTCAGTGATTTTCAAGTGGACTCATTTCCAATCATTGTTCTGAAATAACTGAATTCCGTGCTGCCTGTCACAGGTGAAGGAATCTCTCAGTCTTTCCAATAACTAACTTTCTATACAAAGCAAAGTGCTTCAGAACCTGGAAATCTGTTATAAAATCATAACATTCTGGAAATTTTCAGCAGGTCTGGAAGTCGCTGTGGAGAGAGAAAACATAACTAATATTTCTGGTCCGTGACCCCACCCCCCGTCAGAACTGGGAGTGCCTAGAGAGGGAACAGATTGTAAACCAGGCAGGGAAAGGAAAGAGAGAAGGAAAGTATAAGCGGAAAATTCTGTAATAGGGTGGAAAACAGGAGAGATTAAATGACAAAACGGATGATGCTATAATGTAAATTGGCAATGGGACAAGTAAAGAAACAAAGAATGGGTGTAGAGGATGTGTACATGGGAAAATGCCGATTCACCAGCAACAGCCGCCGTCCAATAATGAGATCAGATTTTATGATCTGAATTGTTTTTAACTTAATGTTGATGATTTTATCATTCCCATTCCCTGCCTGGAGGAAAAACTATTACATCTCAAAGCACTGCCAGTTCTGGCGATGTATCACTGACCTAAAACATTAACTGTTTCGCTCTCCACAGACGCTGCCGGACCGACTGAGTATTTCCAGCATTTTCTGTTTCTACTTAACTTTCTATCATATCCTTCCCTCCGTTACTGTAACTGGTTGTATTGATATATAACTGAGGTATAGTGAATGGCGATGGCTTTGGATATTTTACTGTCTAGGCCCCTTTGAAAATTAATCCAATTATCACTGAATGAGAACAAGTATGTTAGCCCAATTTATGTCTATTAGATGGTTTCTGAGATGTCAGCTAATGTATCCTAGCAGAAGTATTGATGAAAAACATAAAACGTGTAAAAATAAAACACATTACTATCTGTCTGCACTTTTCTGATTGGATAGTGGCTTGATTTGCTATGAGGTGTCTGCTATACAAGAATCGATTACATGGCTCCGGACTTCAGCTCTCACAACTGCCTTGCCTCGATTACCTGGCTCTGAATCTCACTGATCCCTCATCTCAGTTACCTGGCTCTGGCTTTCACTGCTGCCTTGCCTCAGGTACCTGGTTCTAGCTCTGACTGTTCTTTGCCTCGGTTACTGGCCTCCGGATACCAGCGATCACTGCTCACACCCGTGAGTTCTGGGCTCTGGCTGGTTCCTGGTCCCTGTTACTGCGATTCAGCTCTTTCTTGGCTCGGACCTTGGTACTACGCTCCAGCTCTCACAGCTCCCCGGCCTCAATTACTGGGCTCTGGCTCTCACATTCCCCCACCCCCACCCCAACCACCCCGGCCTCGGTTACTGGGCTCCAGCTCTCACTGTTGTGCAGCCTCGGTTACTGGTCGCCAGCTCTCACCGCTCCCTTACCTCGAAAGCTGGGCTCCAGCTCTCAAGGCTCCCCAGCCTCGGTTACTGGGCTGCACCTTCAATGCTGTCATGCCTCGGTTACAGGACTCCGGCTCTCGTTGCTCCCTGGCCTTCGTTAATGGGCTTGGGCTCTCACCGTTCCTTTGCTTTGGTTACCAGCCTCCAGCTTTATCTGCTACAGAACCTCGTTTACTCAGCTTCCACTCTCACTGCTTCCCGGACTCAGATAGCGTGCTCCATCTCTCATTGCTCCCCAGTTTCACTTACTGGTCTTCGCCTTTTCCTGCTGATCGGCCTCAGTTACTCGATCCCAACTCTTGTGGCTCCCCAGCCTCTGTTACTGTATTCTGGCCTCCCACCAGCGGTCCTGATGATGATGGGAGAAAGAGGTGCGACGCCATTGTGGGGGAGGAGTGGAGACGGCATGGTATGATGGAGACAGGATGGCATGGGTGAGTTGAGGATGGACGTCATGGTAGTTTGGAGTGGGGCGGTAAGGGGTGGGAATGGCATGGGTAGTATATGACGGTGGTTGGGGACGGCATGGGAACAAGGTGTATGATGGGGAATGGCATGTAATGATATGAGAATGTTAAAATGCTTGGGATGATATGGCATGAGACGGATTGCATGGCAATAATGGCCAATTTACCTATCAACCTGCAAGTCTTTGGCATGTGGGACGAAACCGGAGCACCCGGAGGAAACCCACGCAGACACAGGGAGAACTTGCAAACTCCACACAGGTAGTAACCAGAATTGAACCCGGGTCGCTGGAGCTGTGAGGCTGCAGTGCTAACCACTGCGCCACTGGGCCACTGTTACAGCATCGATATTAATTTCAGCACTAACATTTCTGAATCTCTGCTCGCGGATAAGAAACAGCAGTGATACTCGGTCTGAACCCGGGGACCATGACTACAAATCTTGCTCCAGTCTGAAAAGCAACTGCCATTCACCACAATGTTGATACGAAAAACGTACTGAAGTTGTAACTGTACTCATTAATATTTACCAGTCGTCATATTTATTATAAATCTGTTATTGCTCATGTTAACTTTAATAGTTTTTTTTATTTACTTGTCAATCCATTCACTGATTCCAGCTGTTTTTTTTATTGTATTTCCTAATACAGTCGTGATGATTTACTTTAAATCCTGTGTCCAGCAGAAATAACTGTCAAAGGTACAGTAATTAGATCCATCATTGGCTATGTTAATAAATGTATAAATGTCTCTCTCAACTTCTTTAAACTGATGTTTTTGCTCCCAACCTAATGTCTGATCCCCTATAATTTCCCGTGTTTACAGTTATCATAGTGACGATTGAGATTATTTGTTTCATTATTTTTTCAGTGGGCTCATTTCCAATTACTGATTTAAAATAATTGAATTCCGCGCTGCCTGTCACAGGTGAGGGTATCTCTCAGTCAGTCCAACATTTAACTTTCTATGCAAGGGAAAAGTGCTGCAGATCCTGCAAATCTGAAATAAAAACAGAAAAGGCTGGAAATATTCAGCAAGTATGACAGCATCGGTGGACAGAGAAAAAGAAATAATGTTTCAGGTCAGTGAATTAATGTTTCCTTCGTCAGAACTGGGAGAGGTGAGAGGTGGGACGGTTTTTAATCCAGGTAGGTAAAGAAGGGAGTTGAGGAAAGTACAAATGACAAGGTATATAATACAATGGAAAACAGGAGAGATTATATCACAAAATGACGATAGTGGAACGTAAAATGGGATGGCAATGGGATAAGCAAAGAAACAAATGATGGGTGTAGAGAAGGTATATGTGGGAACATGTAAAATCACGACAAACAGCTGCCATACAATAACATGATTAGATGTTATGATCTGAAATTGATAAACACAATTTTGATGATGGCACCTGCCTCTTTGCTGGCTCTCGGTTCTCACTGCTCCCCAGCCTCAGTCGCCTCTGGCTGTCGATTCTACCTCACCTTGGTTACTGGTCTCTGGCTGTCGTTGTTCACCAGCCATGGTTACTGGGCTCCGGCTCTTGCTGCACCCCGACCTCAGTTACTTGACTCCAGGCGCTGCTACTGCCAGCCTCAGTAACTGGGCTACTGGCTCTCACTATAATTTCCATCCTTGGTTAATGGACTCCAAACCCTGATGTTACCGGCCTCGGTTACTAGACTCTGACTCTCACTGCTTACAGCCTTAGATTCTGGGCTCTGGCTGGCTCTTGGCCTCGGTCAATGTTATTTGTTTCCTGCTGCTCTCCAGACTCAGTGCCTCGGCTTCTGGGCTCTGGCTGGTTTCTGGCCTCGGTTACTGGGCTTCAGCTTTTGTTACTCTTTGGCCTTTATTACTGCATTGGCTTTCGCTGCAGCTGGCCTCAGTTACCGGACACCGGCCCTTGCTGTTCCCTTTCTTCGGTTACTGCCCTCCTGTTCTCACTGCACACCAGTCTTGGCTACTGGATACTGATTCCAACTGCTGTCCGGCTTTCGTGACTGGGCTCCAGATCCCTTTTGCTTCCTGGATTCCATTACTTGGTTTTGGCACTTGCTGCTTCCCGGGCTGGAGAACTGCGTTCCAGAACTTAGTGCCCCTGGCATCGATTACTGGGTTCCAGCTCTCGCTGCACCCCACGCTCTGTTGTTGTGCTCCAGACTCCGCCTCTTGTTGTAGCCCAGCTTCTGTTACCAGACTCCAGCTTTTGCTGCTCTTGGCCTCTCATACTGGGCTCAGGCTTTTGATGTTCCCTTGCCTTGGTTACTGGCCACTACCTCCCGCTCTCCTAGCCTCAGTTAATGGCGTCCAGATCGCGCTGCTTCCTGAAATTGATTTGTGGACATTTCTTTTCTGTTTCCTGGCCTCGAAAACTGGGATCAGGCTCCATTATTGGCCTCTAGGCTCCGCCTTTCACTGCACCCCGGACTTGGTTCCTCGGCTCCAGCTCTCATTGCTTCCACCTTTGTTTACCGGGCTCCAGCTCTAGCTGCTCCCTGGCATTGGTTACTGGGCTCTGGCTCTCACTACAACCAGCCTCAGCAACTGTTCTCTTACTCTCAATGACCTCCAGTCTCGGCGAATGGGCCTCTGGCTCTCGCTGTTCACTGGCCTCATTTATTGGGCTCCAGCTTTCACTATGCCCCAGTCCGCTCATGGGCATCAGGGCTTGTTAATCCCCAGCCTTGCTTACTGTGCAGTGACCCGTAGACCTCACTGTTCCCTGGCCTCAGCTATTGGGTTCTGGCTCTTCCACTCCCCAGGCTCAGTTACTACGGACCTGCCCTCAGCTCTCGCTTCTCGCTCTCCTCGGTTAGTGGTCTCTGTCTCCTGGCCCTCGCTCTTCCCTAGCCTCGGCAATTGGGCTCCTGTTCTCGCTGATTCCCGGCCTTGGTAACGTGGCTCCAACCCTCTCTGCTCCCTGCCGTTGGCTACTGGGCTCCAGTTTTCACTGCTCACCGGCCTTGTTTACTAGGCTCCCGCCCTGTATGCTACCTGGCCTCAGTTACTGGGCTGCAGGTGCCACAGCTTCCCAACCCCAGTTATTGGGCTCTGGCTCTCACTTCTCCACAATCTCAGTTACTTGTGTCTTACTTTCACTGCTCCCCGCCCTTGTTACTAGATGCTGGCTCCTGCTGTTGCTGCACTGCCTCAGATAGTGGCCTCAATACCTAAGTTTCTGCAAGGAAAATGGGGGAGGGGTCGATATGATCAACAGTGAGTTGAACTATTTCAATATTGCTGAAAATAGAGACCAGTTGTTGAAGCTGTTCGTCGTGCACTCATCAGGACATTCCCAAGCATACCAATGTAATGGAAAACTGGTGCATTGTATCAAACATGTCCCTTCCACTGGTCACAACAGGCAATGCACAGGCTGAATCCAACAAGCCGGTGCTTGCAAAACTTAAAACACAGTGTCCAACATTAGATGTGATTCCGTAATTGGGCAGCATTTGCGAAATAATCCTCAGTGTGCCAAGAAGTGTACATTTGCAATTACATGAAGCTGCATGTATTAGTAAACAGAGCCCTGTTCTTTGCAGAAAGAAAGCACATGTACAGACATTGCTCCTGATTCAGGTAAACAAAATAAGTGGCTCTGTCTCTTGGCTCTCACTCTTCCCCAGCCATAGTTCCTGGACTCTGATTTGCGCTGCTTCCAGGCCTTCGTAAATATGTTCCAGCCATCCCTGTTCCTGACCTTTGTTCCTGAGCGCCGGTTATCGCTGCTTCCCTACCTTGGTAATGAGACCCAACTCTTCTCTCTCCTCCTAGACCTTGGTCCAGCCATCTCTGGTCCCTGGTCTCCATTACTGGGCTCCGGCTCTCTGTGCTGTGGTCTTGTTCACTGGGCTCCAGCTGGCATTGCTCGCTGGCCTCAGTTGCTGGGCTCTGGGTCACACTGATCTCTCGTATTGGTTACCAGGCTCTGATTCTCACTGCTCCCTCACTTTGGTTACCTTGTTCTGGCTTTCAGTGCTCCCTAGCTTCGGTTACCATGCTCAGTATCCCAGCGCACGCTGTGCGCACCCTTTGGTTCTGCGTTCTGGCAGGTTCCTGGCCCCTGTTACTGAGCGATGGCTCTTGCTAATCTTTGGCCTTTGTACTGGACTCCGACTGTCAATGCTCCCTGTCCTCGGTTACTCACCCCATGCTCGCACTGGTCCTTGGCTTTGGTTACTTGCCTCTGGTTCTCACTGCTCCCCAGCCTCAATTACTGGGTTCTGGCTCTCACATTGGTACCCACCCTCCTGCACCCCCTTCACAACCCCCGTCCCCGCCCGCGCCGCCGGCCTCAATAACTGGGTTTAGGCTCTCATATTTCCACCTCCCCACCATCTGGCCTCGGTTTCTGACCACTGGCTCTCACCGCTCCCCGGCCTCGGTTTCTAGGCTCCAGCTGTCAGTGCTCCCCGGCCTCAGATAGTGTGCTCCATCTCTCATTGCTCCACAATTTCACTTACTGGTCACCGCCTTTTACCACCCATTGACCTCAGTTACTGGCCTTCAGCGCACTCTGCTCGATGGCCTCAGTTAATCGGGTTCTACTCTAATGGCTCCCCAGCATCTGTTAATGAGTTATGGCTTCCACTGCTGGCTACTGATGATGAAGATAGAGCGGTGTCACACCATTATGGGGAGGAGTGGAGACAGCATGGTAGGATGGAGAGGGGACAGCATGGGTGGGTTGAGGGTGGATGTCACAGTAGTTCAGAATGCAGTGGTTAGCACCGCAGCCTCACTGCTCCAGCGACCCGGGTTCAATTCTGGGTACTGCCTGTGTGGAGTTTGCAGGTTCTCCCTGTGTCTGCGTGGGTTTCCTCCGGGTGCTCCGGTTTCCTCCCACATGCCAAAGACTTGCAGGTTGACAGGTAAATTTGCCATTATAAATTGCCACTAGTACAGGTAGGTGGTAGGGCAATATAGGGACAGGTGGGGATATGGTAGGAATATGGAATTCGTGTAGGATTAGTATAAATGGGTGGTTGATGGTCGGCACAGACTCGGTGGGCCGAAGGGCCTTTTTCAGTGCTGTATCTCTAAATTAAACTAAACTAAACTCAGTTAAACTAAATGGGGCGGCATGGGCTGGGAATGGCATGGGTGATCTACGAAGGTGGTTGTGTATGGCACGGGAGCAAGGTGTATTATGAGGAATGGGAGGTGATTATATGGGAGGCCTGAAATGTTTAGGATGTGATGGCATGAGTTTGATTGCATGGGAATGATGGATTGGAATCGGACGGGGAGTTAAAGGGAGTGCAATATAGATAGTCATTTCAGCACGAGCATTTCCGGATCTCTGCTGGTGTATAAGAAACCACCGTGATCCGAGTACTGAACCCTGGGAAACATCACTCAAAAACCCTTTCCAGACAAAACAACAGCCATTCACCACAATGTTGAGAAACAAGTTGTGACTGTCCTCATCTGTAATTACAAGATGTCAGATTTATTGTAAATCTGGTATTACGCATTTTAGTTCAATAATCTTATTTTGTTTATTTTTCGATCCTCTCTCTGATTCCAGTTGCAATTCCTGTTCTGTTAAAATTCTATTTCCTAATACTGTCATGATGTTTTAATTTAAATCCTGTCTCCAGCAGAAATACCCCGAACTTCTTTAAACTGGTGTTTTTACTCCCAACCTGATACATTATTTTTCTGGGAATTTCCCTTGGTTACACATAACTTAGTAATGATTGAGATTATTTGTTTCATTGATTTTTCAGTGGACACGTTTCCAATTATTGCATTGAAATAATTGAATTCCGTGTTGCCTGTCACAGGTGAGGGAATCTCTCAGTCAGTCCAATATCTAACTTTCGAGACAAGAGCAAAATGCTGCAGATGCTGCATCTGAAATAAAAACAGAAAATGCTGGAAATATTCATAGGTCCGACAGCATCTGTGGAGAGAAAAGTATAGTTATTGTTTCAGGTCAGTGATCCTTCGTCAGAACTGGGAGAGGTGACAGATGGTACAGATTTTAGGCCAGGCAGGGAAAGGAGGGAGTGGAGGAAAGTACAAATGGCATGGTCTGTAATAGAGTGAAAACAGGAGAGATTATATCACCAATTGATGATAGAGAAATGAAAAATGGAATGGTAATGGGAGAAGTAAATAAACAAATGATGCGTGCAGATGAGGTGTAAATGGGAACATGTGAAATCACCACACACAGCTGCCACTGACACCACTAACAGCTTAGATGTCATCGAGTCATAGAGTTATACAGCACAGAACCAGGTCCTTAATCCCATCGTGTCTGTGCCGGCCATCAAATACTTATCTATTCGAATCCCATTTTACACCACTTGGCCCCGAGTCTGGCGTTCAAAGTGCTCCTCTATATACTTCTTAAATGCTGCGCGGGTTCCTGCCTGTACTCCACCTTCAGGCAGTGTCTTTCAAATTCGAATGACCCTCTGGTGGAAGAAAATCCTAAAATCCCATCTAAACCTCCAGCCCCTCATCTTACATCTATGCACCCTGGTCATTGACGCTCCGCTAATAGAAAAAAACTTTTCTTCCTATCTATCCTATCAATGTCCCTCATAATTTTCTGTACCTCTGTCATATCCCCCTCAGCCTTCTCTGCTGTAAGGAAAATAACCGCGCCTTTTCAGTCTCTCTTCATTGCTGAAATGCTCCGGCCCAGGCAACATTCTGGTGGATGTCCTCTGCAACCTCTTCAGTGCAATCACAGCCTTCCTATAGTGTGGTTCCCAGAACTGTACACAGTACTCCAGCTGTGGCCGAACTAGCATTTTCTGCAGTTCCATCATAACCTCCCTGCCCTTATATGTTTTGCTTAAAAAGGCAAGTATTCCATATGCCTTCCTAGCAAACTTATCTACCTGTGCTGCTGCCTTCAGTGATCTATCGACAAGCACACCAAGGTCCATCTGACCCTCTGTACTTCTAAGGGTCCTACCATCCATTGTATATTCCCTTACCTTGTTACCCCTCCCAAAATGTATCATCTCATACTCATCAGGGTTAAATTCCATTTGCTACAGCTCTGCCCATCTTACCAGCCCATCTATACTGTCCTGTAATCTAAGGCTTTCCTCCTCACTATTTATGACACCACCAATTTTCGTGTCATCTACGAACTTACTGATCATACCGCCTATATTCTCGTTTAATTCATTAATGCACAGGAGAAACAGCAAGGGTGCCCGCACGGATCCCTGCGGTGCACCACTAGTCACATGTTTCCACTCGCATAAACAACTCTCGATCATTACCCTATGCCTCCTGCCACTTTGCTAATTTTGGATCCAATTTGCCAAATTGCCCTGGATCCCATGGACTCTTACCTTCTTGACCAATCTCCCATGTGGGATCTTATCAAAAGCCATACTGAAGTCCATGTAGACTACATCACTTATTTTACCCTCATCTACACATCTAGTTACCTCCTCGTAAAATTCAATCAAGTTAATTAGACACGACCTCCCTGACAAAACCATGCTGACTATCCCTGATTAATTCCTGTCTCTCCAAGTGGAGAGCAATCCTGTCCCTCAGAATTTCTTCAAATAGATTCCCAACCATTGATGTCAGACACACCTGCCTGTAATTACCTGGTTTATCCCTGCTACCCTTCTTGAATAATGGCACCACATTCGCTGCCCTCCATTCCTCTGGTATTTCTCCAGTGACCAGAGAGAATTAGTAAATTTGTGTCAGAGCCCCTGCTATCTCCTCCCTTGCCTTACATAACAGCCTGGGATATATCTCACCTGGGCCTGCGGATTTGTTCACTTTTAAGCCCGCTAAAACAGCTAATATTTCCTCCCTCTCAATGCTAATATGCTCCAGTATATCACAATCCCGCTCCCTTATCTCTACACCTGCATCGTCCTTCTCCTTAGTGAACACTGATGAAAAATAATCATTGCAAACCTCAGCAGATCCGCACACAGATTGTCACTTTGATCCCTAATGGGCTCTCCACTTTCTCTGGTAATTCTCTTGCCCTTAACATAATTATGAAACGACTGAGGATTTTCCTTTATCTTGCCCACCAGCGTTTTTTCATGTCCCCTCTTAGCTCTCGTAATTACTCTTTTAAGAACCCCTACACTTTCTATACTCCTTTAGTGCCTCCGCTGTTTGCAGTGCTCTGAATCTGCCATAAGCCTCCTTTTTCCCTTATCCAATCTTTTATATCCGTTGACATCAAGGGTTCCCTGGACCTGTTGGTCCTACCCTTCACCTTAGCAGATACATGTCTGAACACTCGCTATTTTCTCTTTGAATGACTCGCATTAGTTTTATGTAGAGTTTCTACAAGTAGCTCTCCCATTCCACTTTGGCCAGATCCTGTTTGATCATATTAAAATCGGCCTTCCCCCAATTCAGTTACTTTATTTCCTGTGCATCTTTCCCCTTCTCCATAAGTACCTTAAATTTTACAGAGCTATCCACGAAATGCTTGATCACTGACACGTCATTACCTGTGATGTGACCACCTCACTAACCGTGCTATCCACGACAGCCTCCGCATCGCGTATGCTCCACAGTGAGTCCATCCGCAGATCCAGGTGCGCATTGCAGTCAACCAGCAGCTGCAGCTAGACACATTTCCTGCACACATGGTTGCCAGGGACATGGCAAGTTTCTCAGATTTCCCTCCTTCGCAGGAGGAGCATATCACAGGGCTGAGCTCTATTGCCCTGACTTACCCTTAGAATAAGCTCCTTAGTTACACCCTTTAAGACAGTGTAATAATTAGGGCAGGAACCTTATTCCACTCCATACACTACCACTCAGAATCTAAAATCCCTACCTTTACATTTAATTCAGCGATTGAAAGTAGTAAAAATAGGCTAGAAACACCCACCTGTTCCTACTTACCAATCAGCTGCCTCAACTTATCTTGCCCACCAGTGCTTTTTCATGAACCCACCCCTCTATACTTTCTATACACCTCTAGGGTCACCGTTGTGTTCAGCGTTCTGAATCTGAAATCCTGATACAATCGTCTATATCCCGTTTCATCCAGTGTTCCCTGAACTTATTGGTCCTACCCTTCATCTTTACTGGAGCATGCTGGCACTGAACTCTTCCTATTTCCTTTTTGAATGACTCCCACTGGTCTGATGTCGACTTTCCTACTAGTACTTGCTCCCAATCCACACTGACCAGATCCTGTTTTATCATATTGAAAGCAACCTTCCCCCAATTCAGTACTTTAATTTCCAGTCCCTCTTTGTCCTTTTCCATAACTACATTAAATCTTACAGAGTTATCGTCAAAATCCCCGAAATGCTCCCCCACTGACACTGCCACCACTTTTCCGGCTTTATTCCCTAAGATTAGGTCCAGCCCTGCCCCTTCTCTTGTAGGACTATACGTGCTGGTTCAAAAAGCCCTCCTGGGTACACTTAACGAATTGTGCCCCTTTAAGCATTATGCACGGCGTTCTTCCCTATTCTGGTATGAAACTCTTGAAGTCAACTTTGATGATTACACCTGCCTCTTAACTGGTTCACGGCTTTCACTGCTCCCCAACCTCCGTTAGTGGCCTCTAGCGGTCAATTCTAACCAGCCTTTGTTACTGGTCTGTGGCTGCCGTTGTTGGCCAGCCTTGGTTACAGGGCTCTGGCACTTGCTGCTCCCCGGCCTCGGTTACTGGGCTCTGGGTCCTGCTGTACCGACCTCAGTTACTGGGCTACTAGCTCTCACCAAATTCCCAGCCTCGGTTACTGGGCTATGGCTTCCACTCCTACCCGGACTGCCTCTCACTGCTCACACCCTCAGGCTCTGGTCCCTGGCTGGTGCCTAAATAATCTTCAGTGTTCTAAGAATTGCGCTGACAACCAGTTCATGATTGCCAGTAGGGCTCGCAGTGTGGCGAATTTGCACTTACTGGAAGCTACATATATTAATACACAGAGCCCGGTTCTTTGAAGGCAGAAAGAACACGTAAAGTAAATGCTCCTGTTTCAGCTAAACAAAATAAGTGACATCCATTCGTTGGCTCATTCCTCCGGGCAATGCCTTAACTGATCAGAGTCAAGCTCCCTGGTTTAAATTGCAAACAAAGCTGAGCAGTTAACGGTCAGTCATCGGAAACTGATGCATTCTCCATGGCAGTGCCTCTACCAATCAGATTTCACTTGCCAACTGAGCAGCACCTTCTTCTCATATAGCATAAAGTTACTGTTTTTTCCTCACATTCATATACTTTTGGATTGTCCTTATGAGTGTGTTTAAGCCGAAAAGCTGCGAGAAAATGTCTCTATTTTCAGAAATACTCAAGTTTTATAATATTAAACGACTATTTCAGTGTTTTCCTTTCATCATTTAATCTATCCT
Organism: Heterodontus francisci; assembly: GCF_036365525.1. NCBI lineage: Eukaryota > Metazoa > Chordata > Chondrichthyes > Heterodontiformes > Heterodontidae > Heterodontus > Heterodontus francisci. Next base: position 137,347 of record NW_027140956.1, on the reverse strand, counting down.
GCCTTCCTCCGTTTCACAGACCATCCCGTTTGTTAGTTTAGTTACAATCACTTCAATGCATCACTGGACACAGGAACACATATCGAAATCTCAATGAGTCCTCAATCAAACTGGCAACTTTGCGCACAGCCTGATGTATAATTTCCCTGTTTATTTCCCTTCCTCACAGTTAACTTGCTGACGATTGGGATCATGTCTCGGCGAAAGTGCGGTCTCTCCAATTGTGTCACTCGCTACCTGGTGGCCATGGCAGCGGCGGATCTACTGGTCATTATCTTCGACCTGATATTGAGGCACATTCCCATTGTTTATCTGGAACAACTTAATTCCTTGCGGTCCATCCCCGTGTGTAATATCCACGCAGTCCTGCTGTTTGCAGCCACAGACTGTTCTGTCTGGTTCACCGTCACTTTCACCTTTGATCGATTTGTGGCCATTTGTTGCCAGAAGCTGAAAAGTAAATATTGCACCGAGAAAACGGCAGCTGTGGTTCTGGGAACAGTGACTGTGCTGAGCTGTTTAAAGAACATCACCTGGTATTTTATTTTTACAGGTCGGTATTCGAAGGTGAACATGCCTTGGTTTTGTTCTGTTACAGATGGTATTCGGTTCTCTCGGGTCTGGATAACAATCGAGCTCTTCCGTCACATTCTAACCCCATTTGCCCCATTTGTGGTGATTCTTTTTCTCAATGCTTTCACTGTCAGACGCATTTTAGTAAGTAGCAGAGCACGCAGCAGACTCCGGGCTCACAGCATTGGGGAGATTCGCAGAGACCCAGAGATGCAGAGCCGAAGGAAATCGATCATTTTATTGTTAGTTATCTCGGCAAATTTCATATTGTTATGGGCAGTATTTATGGTGGTTTCGATCTGGAGCCAGTTGTATAATTTAGGAGATCGGTCTGTAATTCCACCAATATTTCTGCTGCAAGTGGGTTACATGCTGCAGCTCCTGAGTTGCTGCACAACCACTGCGATTTATGCAGTGACCCAGGCTCAGTTCAGAGAGCAGCTGAAGAATGTGTTCAAATATCCCTTTACTCAAATTGGTAAATTCATTCAATAATGAGAGTAAGCGAATCACTGACTATTTCCAACAGCATCTAATTTCATTACACATTTCCAGCAGCTGACGTATTGCATCTGTCACTATGATGACAGCGGGGTGGGACCTAAAACTGGCCCTATTATGTCAGAGCAGTGGGGCGTGTGGGTCTGGGTGGGAGGTGTTGGTGGGGTCATGGGGCGGGAAGCTTATCGTTATGGAGACAGGGTGCAGCCTGTTCCCATGCTGATGGCAAAATGAACAGTGAGCAGGGACTGATGACTGCCGAACACGCCCATCGCGCTGACACAGCTCACTACGCTGAGAGCAGAGTATGCTGGGAGAATGCGGCAACAGCAGCCCCGTCCACCGCACTGACCCCGCCCAACGCGTTGAGGGCAGAGTCTGTTGCTGAAAAGCGTCACCAGCAGCCCGGCCAACCGGCAGTCTCAACAGCAACCAGGCAACAACCAAAACTGCAACACCAGGAAGAATAGAGCAAGTGGTGAGAAGATTCAGCCTTAAGTACTTCATACCCGTTTATAAATCTTTATGATAATTTCGAAACTTTATCATCGTTTACAATTCTTAGAATCATTACAAATGATCTTAAGAACTGCATAATCCTTTATAGTCCTTTACTCTTCTTTATATTACTTTATAACCATTTTAACTATTTTATGACACGTTATAAACATTTATAATCCTTAATTATAGCCCTTTATAATGCTTTATAATACTATATAATCCGTTATAGAACTTGAGATACCTTTATAATACTTCGCGTTCCTTCAGACAATTTAAAATTATTGACAACCTTTTATGGTCCTTCAGAACCCTTGATAATCCGTTCTAATACTTTATAAACTTTTGTAATACTTTATAATCTTTATAATCCTTAAAAGCAATTTATAATGCTTAATAACTATTTTACTGATGCTAACTCTTTGTCCTCCTTTATAATCCGATAAACCAGCATAATCCTTTATAACCCTTTTTACCAGTTCATAATAATCTCTCATCTTTACAATATTTATACTCCTTTGCAGCTTTTTATAATCTTTCATAAGTCCTTAGAAGCCTTTGTAATTCTTTATTACCCTTTTTATTTTTATAATCGTTTGAATCGTTTATAACCCTTCATCATCTTTAAGAATTCTTTCTTTTTTTATAATCCTTTATAAACTTTTAAGCTTCAGAATCCACTGTAACATTTTAAAATACTTTATAGCATCTAATATCAATTTATATTTTGTAATCCATAATATGTTTTATATGTTATAACCCTTTACAAACCTTTATAATCCTTTATAACAGTTTATTATACATTGCAATTGTTTCTAGTCCTTTGCAATCATTTATAGCACTTTATAATCCTTCACAATCATTCACAATTCTTGACAGAAGTCTATAATCATTCAAAACTCTTTATTGCACTTTCTAACAGCTAATAATCCCTTAAACCCCGTGGTAATCCTGTATAACCCTTTTAATCCTTCCTAATCCTTTATAATTATTTATAACCCTTTCTAAACATTTATAAAACTTCACAATGCATTGCTATAATTTGTATTGCTTTATAATGATTTGAGAACTTTATAACACTTTATAATAATCGTAATCGTTTATAACACTTTGTGATTCATCATAGCCCTGTACACTAATTTATGGAGACTTTACCACTTCATAATGCTTTATGAACGTTATAACCAATTATAATCCCTTCTAATCCTTTATAACCCTTCATAATACCTAATAACCTGAATAATTCTTTGAAAATAATATATTCCGCTATAACCCTTTATCACCCTTCATAATCCTGAGTAATCCTTTATAACATTATATAATTATTCATAGTATTTATAATGATGTATAATATTTTATGAACTTTATAATAGTGCATTGTAAGCTTTTATAGTTCATTATAACCCGTCATACACCTTATCGGTCCTTTATAGCGTCATTACGACATAGAGAGTCATTTACTACACAGGAGGAGGTCATTCGACGCACATAGGCCATGGCGGCTTTCAGCAGAAATCAGTCAGTCCCACTCCCTCGCTCATTCTCTGTAGCCTACGAGTTTATTTCCTTCAGGTGCCTATCCAATTTCCTTTTGGAATCATTGATTGTCTCTGCTTCCACTACCTACGTGGGAGGTGAGTTCCAGGACAGAAACACTCATTGCATAAATAAAATAGTTTCTAATATTCCCCCTGCCTCTGTTGCCCAGAATTTTAAACTGTGTTCCCTCGCCCTTCCACCAGCAGCTAACTGAACATTTTTTTTCCTTTTCTAACTTATCTAAGCCTGTAATATCTTGTTCACCTCTAGCAAAACTCCCCACAATCTATTTTCCACCAAAGAGAACAAACGCAGCTTTTCCAACCTAACCTTGTAACTCAGATCCCCCATTCCTGGAACCATTCTGAAAAGTCTCCTCTGCAAGCTCTCAATGACTCTCATATTCTCCCTGAAGTGTGACTGGAACTGGACGCATTGATCTAGTTGGGACCCAACCAAATCTTTATATAGGTTCATCATAGGTTCTACACCATCGTACACAATGCTTCTATTTATGAAGCCGAAGATGCAACCAGATTTACTAACCACGCTCTCAATAAATCCTGCCACAGTCAAAGACTGATGCACATGCTGCCCCCGGTCCCTCTGTTCGTACACACCGTTTTGAGCTGTGTCATTAAGTCTATATTGCCTTACCCTATGCCTTTTGGCAAAATGCATCGCCTCACACTTGTCTGCATTAAATGTAATCTGCCACTTGTCTATCCATTGTGCTAGCCTATCTAGTTCCTGCTACAGGCAGTTCACAACATCCGCACTGTTTGCAATCGCTCCAAGTTTGGCATCAAATAACAAAAACAAAGAACAAAGAACAAAGAACAACACAGCACAGTAATAGGCCATTCGGTCCTCGAAGCCTGCACCGATCTTGATGCCTGTCTAACTAAAATCTTCTGCACTTCCGGGAACCGTATCCTTCTATTCCCATCCTATTCATGTATTTGTCAAGACGCCTCTTAAACGTTGCCATCTACCTGCCTCCATCACCTCCCCAGGCAGCAGGTTCCAGGCGATCACATCATCTGCACATTTTGGAATTCTACTCTGTATTCCAAATCCTTGTCATTAATATATAGAGCAAAAGGAGCAGAGGTCCGAGCACTGATCTGGAGGAACAGCACTATCTACTATCCTCCGGTATGGAAAAAAAAATAATTTAAGAAATCTCCCCGTTATCTGTCCTTGAGCCAATGTTTTATACAATTAGACACTGACCGGTCTATTCCATATGCTTCAATTTTGTTAACATGCCTTTTATGTTGTACTTTGTCGTAGACTTTCTGAAACTCCATATTGACCGCATCCACCACATTCCCTTCAACATTCCTTCACTGTTATTTCATCAAATACATTAATTGGATTTGTCAACCATGATCTGCCTTTAGGAATTCAGTGCTCGCTATCCCTACTGATGTTAACCTCTAACCAGTAGATGTAGTGCATTTGCATGTCCAAAAAGCATTCGATAAGATGCCACATAAAAGGTTACTACACAAGATATTTGCTTATGCTGCTGGGGGAAATATATTAGAATATATGTAGAATGGCTAACTAACAGGAAGCAAAGGCTTGGGATGAATGAGTCATATTCCGATTGGAAAACTGTAACCCGTGAGGTGCCATAGGGATCAGTGATGGGCGGCAACTATTTACAGTCTATTTTAATGAATTACATAAAGTGGATAAAGTGACCGACTGAATTGTAGCCAATTTTGATCACAATACGAAAATAGGTCGGAAAGCAAATTGTGAGCAGGATGCAGAGTTATATGAAGGGTTAGAATTGGTTAGGTGAGTGGGAAAAACATTGGCAAATGGAGTATAATTGTGAAAATGTGAGCTAGACTACTTAACTTGGAAGAATAGGGGGAAAAAACAAATATTATTAAAATGGAGAGCGATGGAGAAATTCTGCGGTGCAGGGGGACCTGGGTATCGTTGCACATGAATCAGAATAATTAAGCATGTAGAAATAGCAAGTAATTAGGAAGGCACATGGAATGCTGACATTTATTGCAAGGCGGGGTGGAGTATAAAGTTGGGAATTCTTGCTAAAACTGCACATAACGTTGCTGAGACAGACTTAGAGTACTTTATAGAGGTTTGGTCACCATACTTAAGGAAGCATATACTTGTATTGGCAGCAGTTCAGAGAAGATTCACTCGGCTGATTCCTGGGATGAGTGGTTTGTCTTCTAAGGAAAGGTTAAGCAGGTTGAACCTATAGTGTTTGGCGTTTAGAAGAATGAGAAGTGATGTTATTGAGGCATGTACGATTCTGAGGGGGCTTGACAGGATAGCTGCAGAGAGGATGTTTCCTCTCGTGGGGGAATTTGGAACTGTTGGGCACAATCTGAAAAATACGGAAATCTCCCATTGAAGGCAGGGATGAGGAGGAATTTCTTCTCCTCCAGGGTTGTTAGCGTTTGGAATGCTCTTTCCCAGAAAGAGTTAGCGGCTGGGTCAATCAACGTATTCAAGGCTGGGATAGGCAGATTTTTCATTGACAAAGGAGCCAAGAGTTTTTGGGGCAGGCATTAAAGTGGAGTAAGGCCACAATCCAATCAGCCATGAATGATGCAGCAAGCTCGAGAGGCCAAATAGCCTACTCTTTCTCCTGTTTCTTATGTCCTTATGTTATTTTCTTATATTTCTAATCGTAGCCATAGAATCACCATCAATAACTACCCTTTCAGTTACCACATTGTTAATACTGGTGCCCCCAATGTCCGTGCCCCCTTCCTCTCCCTCGTCTAACTGCTGTCCCTCAGCGGTATCATTTGAAATCACAGCGTTATTTTTGACATGTATTCTTATGACACTCAACTCTACCGCACAGCCATTTCTCTTCACATTTCCAGTGCTGCGAAATTATCAGACTGCTTATCCAACGTCCATGTTTGAAAATGCAACAAATTCGTCCAATTAGCTACTGTGATGACGAAACACAAATTTCATCAGCTCCGACACAAACTCAATTCCATACTTACTGATTACATGCCTTTAATATAAAATAAACCAATTTGGAAGACAACCAGATTCGATACATGTTTTTCAAGCAGCCTATGTGGTCCATGATAAGCTGCTAAATGGCCGATGAAGCCAAAGTGTTTGGGAAGATGGGCATTCTCCAAGGGTCAGGTTGTGAGGAAAAATTAGATAAACTAAACCTGTATTCCCTGGAATACAGAAGGTTACGGGGTAATCGCTCACTCTCTCAGTCACGGGAGGACCGTACGTAATGTTGCTTAGTCAACAGAAACTGATGAGATACATCCAAGATTACTGATGGAAGCAAGGCAGGGAATTCTGGAGATACTGGCCATAATTTTCCAATCCTTCATAGATAAGTGTGCGGCCAGAGGACCAGAGAATTGCAAATATTACATCATTGCTCAAAAAGTGTGCGATTGCAACCTCAACATCGACAAACTAATCAGTTTAACCTTGGGGGTGGGAAATCATTTAGAAACAATAATCCATGAGAAAAGTAACAATTATTTGGACAAATTTGGATTTATTAAGGAAAGTCGCATGGAGTAGTTAAAGGAAAATCATGTTTAACTACTTGCTTGAGTTTTTTTTGATGAGGCAATGGAAAGGTTGATGAAGGTAATGTGGTTTATGTGGTGTACATGGACTTCCAAAAGACATTTTATAAGGTGTCACATAACAGATATGTCAACAGAATTAGAGCCCATGGAATAAAAGGGACAGTAGAAGCATGGATTCTAGGTTGGCTGAGAGATAAGCGAGTAGTGGTGAACAGTTGTTGCTCAGACAGGAGGATGATATTTAGTGGGGTTTCCCATGGGTAAGCATTAGGGCCACTGCTTTCTTTGATCTAAATTAATGACTTAGAGTTGGGGGTGCAGAGCATAATTTCAAAATTTGAAGATGACACAAAACCTGGAAGTATTGTGATCTGTGAGGAGGGTAGTGAGAGATTGCAAGAAGACATAGACAGGCTGGTGGAATGGGCGGACATGTGACATGTAATTTAATGTAGAAAAGTGCGAAGTGATTCATTTTCGTAGGAAGAACGAGAAGAGGCAATTTAAAATAAGGGGTACAATTCTAAAACGAGTGCAGGAGCAGAGGGATCTGGGGATATATCAGCACATATCACTGCAGGTTGCAAGGCAGGTTGAGAAAGCAGTTAATACAGCATGTGGAATCCTGGGCTTTATAAATAGAGCGATAGCATACAAAAGTAAGGAAGTTATGGTAATGCTTTATAAAATGCTGGATCTGCCTCTACTGGAGATTGTGTCCAGATCTGAGCACCACACTTTAGGAAGGATGCTTACGCAGTTGAAACGGTACACAAAAGATTTACAAGATTGGTTGCAGGGCAAGGAAATTCTGATAGGTATATGCTGCAGAAGCTGGAACCATTCCCCTCAGAGAAACTTGAGAGGAAATTTGATAGAGGTGCTCAAAATAACGAAGGGTCTGGAGAGAATAGATAGGGAGAAACTGTTACAATTGGTGGAAGAGGCAAGAACCAAGCAACACTGATTTAAAGTGATTGTCAAAAGAAGCAAAGGCGGCTTGAGGAAAAACCTTCTTTGTGCAGCCGGTGGTTAAGATCTGGAATGCACTAGCTGAGCGTGTCGTGGAGGCAGATTCAAACGTGTACTTCAAAAGGAAATTGGAGAAATCTTCTGAAGAGAAACAATTTGTAGGACTATGGGGAATTGGCGGGGGAATGGAACTTGGTGTGTTGCTCTTGTAGAGAGCCAGCCCAGCCACAAGGGGTCAAATGGTCTCCTTCTGTAAACATTCGACGATTCTATGGGAAACCATTTAAACGTTCTGACTATGAGAAGAGCTTTGAAAGCAAAAGTAATCTGTTGATACACAAACCCACTCACATTGGGGAGAGGCTGTTCATCTGCACCGCATGTGGGAAGGGAGTCACTTTATATCAACACCTGCTGATCCACAGGTGAGTCCACACCAAGAAGCGGTTCTTCATCTGCTCCGTGTACGGAAAGGAATTTAACTGATCATCGAACCTGCTGAGATTCAAACAAGTTCACAAGTGACTGCAGGGGTTTATAAAGCTCTGGCTAGGCCACAAATAGAGTATTGTATCCAGTCGTAATTACCATACTTTAGGAAAGATGTGAAGGTCCTAGAAAGGGTGTAGAGGAGATTTGCCAGAACGGTTTTAGGAGTGAGAGATTTTAGCTACAAGGTTGGGTTGGAGAAGCTTTGTTGGTTCACCTTGGAGCAAAGGAGATGATGGGAAATCTGATCTAGGTGTTCAAAATTATGACAGGGCTAGGTAAGGTAGACAAAGAAAAGCTGTTCCTATTAACTGATAGTACACCGGCTAGGGAACACAGATTTTCGGGTTTGGTCAAAATATACAGGGGGGATGTGAGGAACTATGTTTTTACATAGTGAATGATAATGACCTGGAACTCGCTGCCTTACAGTGTGGTAGAAGTGGAGACATTTAATGATTTAAAAAGGCAAATGAATGGGCACTTCCCGGATTTAAACCTGCAGACCTATAGGGATAGAACAGGGGAATGGGATTATTAGATTGGTCTACAGGCAGCTGGCATCAAGCCAAAAAGCTGAATGTCCTCCTTATGTGCTGTATTTACTGTGACTCATTTGCGTAATCTGTCCTTGTAAGGTTTTAGTTTAGGCAGGCTTCAAGATCGGTGCAGGCTTCGAGGGCCGAATGACCTGTTCCTGTGCTGTACCGTTCTTTATTCTTTGTTAATTTAACCGTTGGAGACAAGGTACCATTCAGGTAAATCTATACTGCACTGTCTCCAAGGCCAATATATCCTTCCTAAGGTGTGGTGCACAGAAGTGAACACAATAGTCCAGAAGTGGTCTAACCAGCGCTGTGTATATCTCAGTACTGATACTTGCTAACTTTTCTCATGGACAGAAGTGACTAACCTTTTTTCCTTCCACATTTAAAGGCGTTTGATATTCAGCTCCTCACGAATCAAGTGACAGTCAGACCTTGATGTGTTGCTTGATTTGAATTTCCCATTTGTCAATCTTCCCCTTCCAGATCCCTGTAAAAGGAGTTTACAAAAGCCATGACTGTCAGTCCAGCAGCGGAATTCACAATATTCTCTCCCCTTGCTTCCTGGTCCAGGATGGCTGCACAGGCGCCCTGCAGCACATTGTCCCCTACAAAAATGGCAGCCGTTAACCCGGGCCTGTCACCGGGTGAAACACCGCAGCTGCCACCCTGCTTGGTGTAAATGTGAGACCTGGAGCATGTTATGGGGGTTTGAGGCCTACACCAGGTGATTGGAAGTCGGAAAATGTTCCCTGTTTTACACTGGAGTCTGGGGCTGCACTCAGTGAGTGTGAAGCTTAATTTGCCCCGGAGTTTATGAACCCGTTCCCTCCAGCCTCCTCCTTCAATTTCCATTCCATTTCCAGGACTTTATCTCAAATTCCTTTGCAGATATGGTTCTCCTTGTCCTCACCTTCCACCCCACCAGACTGTGCATTCAATGCCGCATCCTCCATCATTTCCCCCATCTCTAGTGTGATGCCTGCAAACACATCTTCCCCTTGCCTTTAAGTATTCCGGAGGGACCATTCCCTCAGTGACACCCTGCTCCAAACCTTTATCCCATTCAATACCCACTCTCCCTCCCATGCAAGAGCAGGGGATGTAGCAACTGCCCTAACACAGTCTGACTGTCCAAGGCTGTAAACACTCACTCAAGATGAAACAGCTATTCATTTGTACTTCATTAAAGTCAGCATACTGTATTCACTGCTCATGTTGCAGTCTCCTCTTCAATGGGGAGATAAACGCAGACTAGGTGACCACTTTGAACATTTCTATACAGAATACAAGCTTGACCCTGAACTTCTGATCTCCTGTCATTTTAATTCTCGACCTTGCTGCCATGCTGACCTCTCTGTCGTCAGCCTTCGGAGCTGTTCGAATGAAGTTCAACAGCCGCTCAAGGAAGAGCACCTCATCTTTAATTAGGCATTACAATTCGGCGCAGACTCGTTGGGCCGAAGGGCCTGTTTCAGTGCTGTATGACTCTAAGATCAGCCACCCTCTTATTGAATTACAGAGCAGATATCAGCCTATGCCCGGAAAATGTCTGGGTCTTGCTGCATTTCTACATGCAGTCATGAATGGTGCTAAGCATTGTTCAACCAGCAGCGAACTTCTCCATTTCTGACCTTATGATTGAAGGAAGGTCATTGATGAAGCAACTGAAAATGGTGGGGCTTGGATACTATCATGCAAAACTCCTGCAGTGATATCCAGGAGCGGAGATGATTGACGACCAACAACTGCAACCATCCTCCTTTGCACGAGGTACATTTCCAACCAGCGGAGTGTTTTCGCCCCGATTCCCATTAACTTCAGTTTTGCTAGGACTCCTTGATGCCATACTCGGTCAAATGCTGCCTTGAAATCAAGGGCAGTGGCTCTCACCTCACCTCTTGAGTTTAGCTCTTTTGTCCATGTTTGACCCAAGGATGTACTGAGGTCAGGAGCATAGTGGCCCTGGCGGAATCCAAACTGAGCGTCACTGAGCAGGCTATTGCTAAGCAAGTGCCACTTGATAACATTGTCGATGACACCATCCATCACTTTACTGATGATCGAGAGTAAACTGATAGCGCGGTAATTGGCTGGGTTCGATTTGTCCTGCTTTTTGTGTACAGGACATAACTGGGAAATTTTCCGCACTGCCAGGTTGCTGCCAATGTTGTAACTGTCCTGGATCAGTTTGACTCGAGGTGTGGAAAGCAATGAACACAGGACTTCAGTTGAATTGCCGTTATATCGTCAGGGCCCATAGTTGTTGCAGTATCCTGAGCCTTCAGTCGTTTTTTTTTTAATATAAACCCAAGTCAAGCGAATTGGCTGAAAACCGGGATCCGTGATGCTGGGGACCTCAGGGGCAGGTCGAGATGGATCATCCATTTGGAACCTATGGCTGGGGATTGTTAGAAATTCTTTAGCTTTATCTTTAGCACTGATGTGATGAGCTCCCCCATCATTGAGGATGGGGATATTTGTGGAGCCACCTCCTCCAGTTCGTTATTTAATTGTCCACCACCATTCACGACTGAATGTGACTTGACTGCAAAGCTTAAATCTGATCTGTTGGTTATGAGATCGTTACGTTCTGTTTACTGCGTGCTGCTCACACTGTTTTGCATGCTGTAAGGCACAAGTTACCTGGTTGACACCTCATTTTTAGGTATGCCTGGTGTTGCTGCTGGCATGCCTTCCTGCACTCTTCATTGAACCGGGGTTGATACCCCGGCTTGATGGTAATGGCAAAATGAGGAACATGCCGGGCCATGAGATTACAGGTTATGGTTGAGTACAATCCTGCTGCTACTGATGGCCCACTGTACCTCAAGGATGCCAGGTTATGAGTTGCTGGATCTGTTTGAAATCTATCCCATTTAGCATGGTGGTAGTGCCGCACAAAACAATGGAAGATATCCTCAATGTGAAGGTGGGACTTTGTCTCCACAAGGACTGTGTACTGGTCACACCTACCAATACTGTCAGGGACAGATGCATCTGCGGCAGGCAGATTGGTGAGACGCGGTCAAATAAGTTTTTTTCCCTTGAGTTGGTCCCCTCACTTTCTGTCACAGGCCAAATCTAGCAGCTATGTCCTTTTGGACTCGGCCAGCTTCGTCAGTAGTGGTGCTCCTAAGCCACTCTTGCTGACAGCCATTGGATCTTCCCAACCAGAGTACATTCGGCACACATGCAACCCTCAGTGTTTCCTCCTAGTGCTGTTCAACATGGAGGTGTACTGATGCATCAGCTGAGGGAGGGTGGTAGGTGGTAATCAACAGGAGGTTTCCTTGCCCATGTTTGACCAGATGGCATGAGGTTTCATGGGGGCCAGAGTCAATGTTGTGGACTTACAGGTCAGCACCATCCCTACTGTATACCACTGTACCTACACCTCTATTGGGTCTGTCCTGTCGTTGAGCAAGTGCTGTTTGATAGCACTTTCGATGATCCCTTCCGTCACTTTGCTGCTAACTAAGAGTGGACTTCTCGAGGAATAGTCTGGGCCTTTGTGTTACTGGTCTGGTGACATCACCGCTATACCACTGGCTTCTCTGCATGTTTCTATGTACGTGAAGCTTATCCAAAGTTCTAACTAGGAAGCAAAGTGAAACATAACTTTGAAGTAAGTCTTTTTCGGTTTTGACTCAAGTTGTATGACCTTTCCGCTTTTTGTTAAATATTCCGCAGCATGAATGTGGTTTTTTTTCTTTCACTAGTGACTCCGTTAATCTGCAATGCAAACTGCTTGAAGCAATTAACAGGTTACTTTAGCTTGGAGAAAAAGCCCTTTCGGCCTTCAAAATTCATGCTGGTCAGGTTCGGTCCGTTTCCTGTACACCTGTATCAAGCATAGGGCACATCAAGGGCAATTTGGGTTGGGAACAAATGCTGGCCTTGCCAGCGAACCTCACATCTCTTGAAAAGATTAAAGAAAAACATATCTTCCTCTATTTGTTTTAAAATATCGATGTTCCTGAGTTGAATAGTACAGCAAGTAAAAATCACAAATGTTGCCGAAAATAATATTACCATCTCTTACCTTGTCTGACTGAAGTTAATAAGAGGTCCTTACCAGTTATAAGCAAAGGGATGACCTTATGTGCTGGGGGCTGGAATAGGAGGCGTCCACCTTGGGTACCTGGTCCCTTGGTAATTGGACCATTGAATGAGAAGATGTAATTGGTCAAGAGATTGGCATAAGACAACCACCAGCCCCCAAAATAAAGTACATAAATGGGCATCAGAGAAGAGAAAAACACGGACGAGATGAGGAGGCTCCTCAAGGTGGATCCATGTTCACTTCGGCTCAATACCGTGATCAGCCGAAAGGCACGGCAGTGAACAGTATGGCAGACAGCAGAGGCCAGGCCATTCCATCCATTCGATCCCGGATAGTAAACCATTCTCACCTGTCACAGGTCAGACAGCAGAGACCAAGGTGCAACTGCAATTATGGGTGATGTTAATCTGCATATCGACTGGACAAACCTAATTCTCAATAATACTGGAGAGGATAAATTTCTGGAGTGCGTACATAATTCTTTTGGTCCAATCTGTTGAGGAACCTGCTACAGAACAGGCCATCCTAGACTGGGTATTGTGAAATGAGAATGTGTTAGTTAACAATCTTGTTGTGTGGGGCCACTTGGGAAAGAACGACCATAACATGGTAGGATGCATCATTCAGATGGAGAGTGAGAGAGTTGATTCCTAGACTAAAGTCCTGAACTTAAATAAAGGAAACTATGCAAATATGAAGCGCAACATGGCTCTGATGGATTGGGGGACGTTACTTAAAGGGTTGACAACGGATAGGCAATGGCTAGCATTTAAAGAGCGCATGGATGAATTACAACAATTGTTCATTCCTGCCTGGTGCAAAAATAAAACAGGAAGGGTAACTCAACCGTGGCTGACAAAATCAGGGATAGCATTAGATCCAAAGAGGAGAAGCATAAAATTTCCAGATCAAGCAGCAAAGCTGTGGATTGGGAGCAATTTAGAATTCAGCAAAGGAGGACAAAGTGATTGATTAGGAAGGGGAAAATAGAGCATGAGTGTACGCTTGCGGAGAGCATAAAAACTGACTGTAAAAGCTTCTATAGATGTGTGAAGAGAAAAAGATTAGTGAAGACAAATTTGGGTCCCTTCCAGTCAGAAACGGGGGAATTTATAATGGGGAAAAAAGAAATTACAGACCAATTAAATACATACTTTGGTTCTGTCTTCACAAAGGAGGACACAAATTATCTCCCAGAATCTTGGGGAACATAGGATCTAGTTAGAAAGAGGAACTGTATGAAAGCAGGAAATGGAGTTCGGGAAATTGATGGGATTGAAAGCCGATAAATCCCCATGACCTGGTAATCTGCATCCCAGAGTACTTAAGGAAGCGGCCCTAGAAATAGTAGATGCATTGCTGGTCATTTTTCAAAATTATAAAGACTCTGGAACAGTTCCAACGGATTGGAGGGTAGCTACTGCACCCCCACTATTTTTACAAAAGGAGGGAGAGAGAAAACAGTGAATTATAGACCGGTTAGCCTGACATCATGGTTGAGGAAAATGCTAGAGTCCAGTATAAAAAATGTAATAGCAGAGTACTTGGAAAACAATGTCAGGATCGGACCAAGTCAACATGGATTTACGAAAGGAAAATCATACTTTACAAATCTACTGGAATCTTTTTGAGGATGTAACTAGTAGAATAGATAAGGGAGAACGAGTGGATGTGCTGTATTTGGACATGCAGAAGGCTTTTGATAAGGTCCCAAATAAGAGATTAGCGTGCAAAATTGAAGCAAGTGGGATTGGGGGTAAGGTACTGATATGGAAACAGAATTGGTTGGCAGACAGCAAAAAAAGAGTAGGAATAAAATGGAGAATGTTTCCAAGTGGCAGGCAGTGACTAGTGGCGTACCGCAGGGATCAGTGCTGGAACCCAGCTATGCACAATATCTACAGTCATAGAGAGATGCAGCAATCAAACAGTCTGTGCCGACCGACAACCACCCATTTATACTAATCTTACGTTAATCCCATATTTCCTACCACATTCCCACCGTTCTCTTACCTATTCTAGGGGCAATTTACAATGGTCAATTTACCTATCAACCTGCAAGTCTTTGGCTGTGGGAGGAAACCATACCACCGGGCAGAAACCCGTGCAGTCACAGGGAGCACCCGGGTCGCTGGAGCTGTGAGGCTGAGGTGCTAACCACTGCGCCACTGTGCCACCCGAATATTAATGATGTAGATGAAGGAATTAAATGTAACATATCCAAGTTTGCAGATGAGACAAAACTGGGAGGGAGTGGGAGCTGTGAGGAGGATGCAAAGAAGCGCCAGTGTAATTTGGACAGGTTGAGTGAGTGGGCAAATGCATGGCAGATGCAGTATAATGTGGATAAATGTGAGGTTATGCACTTTGGTGGCAAAACAGAAAGGCATACCATTATCTGAACGGCGATATATTGGAAAGGTGGGAGGTGCAGCGAGAACTGGGTGTCCTTGTGCACCGGTCGCTGAAAGAAAGCATGCAGGTGCAGCCAGCCATTAAGAAGGCAAATGGTTGTTCGCCTTCATAGCGAAAGGATTCGAGTACAGTAGCAATGGCGTTTTGCTGCAATTATACAAGGACTTGTGAGACCACATCTGGAGTATTGTGTGCAGCTTTGGTCTCCTTATCTGAGAAAGGATGTTCTTGCTATGGAGCGAGTACAGCGACGGTTCACCAGACTGATTCCTGGAATGGCAGGACTGGTGTATGAAGAGAGATTGGGTCAATTCGGCTTGCATTCGCTAGAGCTTAGTAGAATGAGAGGGGAGCTCACAGAAACCTACAAAATTCTAACAGGACTGGACAGACTAGATGCAGGAAGGATGTTCCCGATGGCAGAAAGCCCAGGACAAGGGGTAACATTCTTAGGATAGGGGGTACGCAATTTATGACTGAGATGAGGAGAGATTTCTTCCCCCGTAGACTGGTGAACCTGTGGAATTCAATACCACGGACAGCAGTTGAGGCCAGTTCATTAAAATATCTTCCAGAAAGGGTTTTATGTAGTTCTTTGGGCTAATGGGATCAAGGCACATAGGGAGAAAGCGTGAACAAGTTACTGAGTTTGGAGGAACAGCCTTGATCGTATTGAATGGCAGAGCAGGCTCGAAGGGCCGAATGGCTTAATCCCAGTACGATTTGTCTATGTTTTCTATTCCATCAATCCAATCCAGGATAGCAAACCATTCTCCCTGTCGCAGGTCAGAAAGCAGAGAACAGGCCGTTCCATCCAACCAATCCGGGATAGAAAACCATTTTCACATGTCACAGGTCGGATGTCCATATTGTCTATTCTGACTTTGTGTTGTATTTGAACTATTGCTCCTAAATAAACTGCTTATAAATCCACGATCTCCTTTTGGGTAATCTTTAACACTTGAACAGATCTTACAGAAGTGTTGGAGAGGAATGACAGGGTGGAAAAAAAGGCTTGGTTTACTTGGTTTGTGAGAAACGATAATCTCAGTTTGCCATGAGGGATCATTTTGAAATTTTGAGACAGATAGAGCTTACACTCGGTGAAACGTGTGTGACCT
Source organism: Heterodontus francisci (assembly GCF_036365525.1). Taxonomy (NCBI): domain Eukaryota; kingdom Metazoa; phylum Chordata; class Chondrichthyes; order Heterodontiformes; family Heterodontidae; genus Heterodontus; species Heterodontus francisci. The sequence goes on along the minus strand of NW_027140956.1, from coordinate 121,053 downwards.
TACAAAGAGGGGGTCCAGAACGTTGAGAGAACTTTGAATGCATGAAGCCAGAAGAACAATGCCGTTAGCACATCACTGGGAATAGTTGATCAGCAGCCTGACAAAAAAACAGTCACCAAAATGAAAACAAAATACTGGGGATGCTGGAAATCTGAAATAAAAAAAAAAAACAGGAATTTCTGGAAATACTCAGCAGGTTTGGCAGCATCTGTGGAGACAGAAGCAGAGTTAACGTTTCAGGTCAGTGACCCTTCTTCAGAACATGCAAATATTAGAAATGTGAAAGGTTTTAAACAAGTAAAGCGGGGGTGGGGCAAGATATAACAAAGGAGAAGATGTAGATAGGACAAGATCACAGAATAGCTGACAAGAAGGTCATGGAGCAAAGGCAAACAATATGTTAATGGTGTGTTGGAAGACAAAGCATTAGTGCAGATAGGGTGATAACGAACTGAGAATTGAACATCCACAAGCACAAACATTAAAATAGTGGGTAAGGAAACTGAACAAACTAAGATTAAATAAAATAAAATAAACACTAACAAAATATAAAAAAGAAAAATAGAAAAATTAATTCAAAATAAAAGTAAAATGGGGGCCCGTAATCCTCTGAAATTATTGTGAAAAACAGTCACACCTGGAATAATGTATTTTGGAGGATTCCAGTGGGGTTTACAATTCCATTCCCAGCGGTAGCTCTGAGAGCATCCAGAAATGCAAATTTGGCCAAAAAAAAAGGAATGAGAACAGTTGGGCAATGGTGATCATCTCTGCACCTCACAGTTCAATAAAACAAACACAAAGCATTGAAGGGACCAGCAGATAAGTTATAGAAGGAAAATAAAGTTGGCAGGGGAACATTTGCTTCTTGCACAATAAGTTCCTCTGGGATCAGGAGGTAATGACACTGCACATTAGATGTGGAGAAAATGAGAGCAAATCTTGGATTAAAATGATTTATAGACAGAAAATACCAGACTAGGTGAAGAGTTAGAAGATGTGAGGAGGGAATTTACCGGAATTAGACCAGTGTTAAAGCTCTGCCTCTCCTCAAGCTGAATCATGGGGAGGCGGTGGCGTAGTGTTGATACCACTGGACTAGTAGCCCCCAGAGGGCCAGGCTAATGCTCTGGGGACATCGGTTCGAATCTTACCGTAACAAATCGGAACATTTAAATTCAATCAATAAACGTCTGGAATTCAAATATCTATTCTAATGGTGACCATGAAACCATTGCCCATTGTTGTAAAAACTCACCTGGTTCACTAATCTACCATCGTAACCTGGTCTGGCGTACATGTGACTCCAGACCCACCGAAATGTGCTTGATTTTGAAATGACCTAGCAAGCTACTCAATTGTACTGAACGACTACAAAATATAAGAAAAGCAATGAAACTGGAGGGACCACCTTGCATCGAGCTAGGCGCCAGAAACAACAAAAGCAAACCCAGCCTTTTCGACCCTGCGAAATCGTCAATGAACATCTGGGGGCTTGTGCCAAAATAGGGAGAGCAGTAGCACAGACTAGATTAGCAGCAGAAAACATACTCATATTCACCGATTCGTACCTCACAATGTTCCAGGCACCACCATAACCATCCCTGGGCGTGTCCTTTCCCAGCGGCAGGACAGATCCTTGACTGCAGACCCCATGAAGCTTCATGGCATCAGGTCAAACATGGACAACGAAACCACCTGCTGATTACTATCTACAGCCCTGCCTCAGCTATTGAATCAGTGCTTCTCCTTGTTGAACACCAATTGGAAGAATCACTGATGGTAGCAGAGGCACAGAATGTACTCTGGGTAGGGGACTTCATTGTCCATCAGCTAGAATGGCTGGGTGGCACCACTACTGACCGAGGTAGCCGAGTTCTAAGGAACACAGCTGCCAGACTGGATCTACGGTAGTCGGTGGCAGAACAAGCAAGAAAGGAAAATCTATTAGACCTCGTCCTCGCCAATCTGCCTGTCACAGATGCATCTGTCAATAACAGTTTTAGTAGGAGTGATCATCACACAGTCCTTGTGGAGACAAAGTGCCGTCTTCACACTGAGGGTACCCACCATCGTGTTGTGTGACACTAGCACCGTGCTAAATGGAATAGCTTTCATACAGACCCAGCAACTCAAACCTGGGCACGCATGAGGCGATGTGGGCCATCAGCAGTAGCAGAATTGTACTCAATCAAAATTTGTAACCTCATGGCCCGGCATTTACCCAACTCTACCATTACTATCAAGCCGGGGGACCAACTCTTGTTCAATGAAGGGCATGCCAGGAGCAGCACCAGGCATATCTAAAAATGAGGTGTTAACCTAGTGGAGGTACAACACATGCCTAGTTGTTTGCAAAACACCGGAAGCAGCATACAGTAAACAATTCTAAGTGATCCCACAACCAATGGATCAGATCTAAGTTTTGCAGTCCTGCCACTTCCAGTCGTGAATAGCCGTGGACAATTCAGCAACTAACTGGAGGAGGTGGCTCCTCACCTTTCCCCATCTTCATTGATGGGGGAGCCCATCACATCAGTGTAAAAGATAAGTCTGAAGCATTTGCAACAATTTTCAGCCAGAACCGCCAAGTGGATGATGCATCTCGGCCTCCTCCTGAGATCCCTAACATGACAGATGCCAGTCTTTCGCCAATGCTATTCACTCCAAATGATATCAGGAAACGACTGAAGGCACTGGATACTACAAAGGCCATAAGCCTGACAATATTTCAGCAATAGTACTGAAAACTTGTGCTCTGGAGCTTGCATGCCCCTAGCCAAACTGTTCCAGAACAGCTACAACACTGGCATCAACCCAGCAATGTCTAAAATTGCCCAAGTATACCGTGCCCACAAAAAGCAGTAGAAATCCAACCTGGCCAGCTCCCACTGTTTCGGACTACTCTCAATGCTCAGAAAAGTGATGGAAGGTGTTCTCATTAGGTCATGGGATGTGGGAGGCGCTGACAAGGCCAGCATTTATGGCCCGTCACAAATTGCCTTAACACTGAGTGGCTTGCTCGACCATTTTAGAGTCAACCACATTTCTGTGGGTCTGGAGTCATATGTAGGCCAGACCAGGTAAGGACGGCAGATTTCCATCCCTAAAGAACATTAGTGAACCAAATGGCCTTTACAACAATTAATAATTTTGTATTACCTTTTCACAACAATGGCACCATGAGACCAGCTTTTTAATTCCGGATTTTATAAATTGAATTCAAATGTCACTATCTTCCCTGGTGGGATTCTAACTCATGACCCCAGAGCAATAGCCTGGGCCTCTGGATTACTATTGCAGTGTCATTATCACAAAGCCAACGCCTCCCCTGCCATCAACAGAGCTATCAAGCATCACTTACTCAGCAGTAGTGTGCTCAGTGACTTTCAGTTTTGTTTCTGCCAGGGCAAATCAGCTCCTGACCTCAATACAGCCTTACTTCAAACATGGATAAAAGAGCTGAACTCAAGAGCTGACATCGAGGCAGCTTTCGACCGAGTAGGAAATCAAGGAGCCTTAGCAAAACTAGAATAAATGCAAATCAGAGGCAAAGATCCGACTTTGGCTGGAATCATACCTAGCACAAAGGAAGCTGGTTGTAGTTTTTGTAGGCCATCAATCTCAGTCCCAGGACATCACTGCAGGAGTTCCTTCACGTTAGTGTCCTCGGCCCAACGATCTTCAGCTGCTTCCTCAATCACCTTCCTTCTAACCTACGGTCAGAAATGGAGATGCTCACTGCTGAGTGCCCAATCTTCAGCACCATTTGTGACTCAATGTGTAAATGCATCAATACCTGGGCAATGCGGCACGACCCGTCATCCACCTAGGTACCAGAAGCAACAACGACAAATGGAGGCCTGTTAACCCTGCAAAGTCCTCCTCACTAAAATCTGGGAACTTGTGCCACAGTCAGGAGTGCTGTCCTAGAGACGAGTTAAGCAACAGCCTGACATAGTCATACTCATGGAAACATATATTACAGATAATGTCCCAGACACCTGCATCACATTCCCGGATATGTCTCGACCGTCCGGCAGGACGGACCCAGCAGAGGTGGCGTCCCAGTGGCATACGGTCATGAGGGAGTAGCCGAGCTGCCAGGGTGTTCTCCACATACACTCCAGACCCCATGAAGCCTCATAGCATCAGGTGAAACATGGACAAGGAAACCTCCTGCTGATTACAGCCTACCGCCCTCCCTCAGCTGATGACTCAGTACTCCTCCACGTTGAAACCCACTTGAAGGAAGCACTGAGGGTGGCAAGGGCACGAAATGTACTCTGGTGGAGGACGTCAATGTCCATCACCGAGAGTGACTCCGTATCACCACGACTGACCGAGCTGGCCGAGTGCTAATGGACATAACTGCTTGACTGGGTATGCAGCAGGTGGTGAGGGAACCAACACGAAGGAAAACATACTTGCCTCGTCCTCACGAATATGCCTGCCACAGGTGCAACTGTCCATGGCAGTATTGGTCTGAGTGGTCACCGCACAGTCTTTGTGGAGACGACGTCCCACCTTCACATTGAGGAAACCCTTCATCTTTTTATGTTGCACTACCACATTGTTAAATGGGATACATTTCGAACAGATATAGTAATGCTAAGCTGGGCATCCATGAGGCGCTTTGAGTCATCAGCAGCAGCAGAATTGTATTCAACAACAATCTGTAACCTCATGGCCCGGCATATCTCCCACTCTACCATTACCATCAAGCCGGGAGATCAAACCTGGTTCAATGAGGAGTGCAGGAGGGCATGCCAGGAGCAGCATCAAGCATAACTAAAGATGACGTATCAACATGGTGACGGTACAATACAGGAGTATCTGCGTGCCAAACTACATAAGGAGCATGTGATAGTCAGTGCTAAGCCATCCCATACCCAATGGATCAGATCTAACCTCTGCAGTCCTGCCACATCCAGTCGTGAATTGTGGTGAACAATTAAAGAACTATCTGAAGGAGGTGGCTGCACAAATATCCCCATCCTCAATGATGGGGGGAGCCCAGCAAATCAGTGCAAAAGATAAGGCTGAAGCATTTGCAACAATTTTCAGCCAGACGTGCTGAGTTGATGATCCATCTCAGCCTCCTCCTGAGGTCATTTGCATCACAGATGCCAGTCTTCAGCCAATTCGATTCACTCCGTGTGATGTCATGAAACGACTAAAGGCATTGGATACTGCAAAGGCTATGGGGCCTGACAACATTCCGGCAAATGTACTGAAGCCCTGTGCTCCAGATCTTGCCACACCCCTAGCCAAGCTGTTCCCGTATAGCTACAACGCTGGCATCTACCCTGCAATGTGAAAAATTGTCCAGGTATGTCCTGTACACAAAAAGCAGGACAAGTCCATCCAGGCCATCTTCGCCCCAACAGTTTACTCTCAATCATCAGTAACGGGATGGAAGGTGTCGTTGACAGTGCTTTCAAGCCCCACTTGCTCTGCAATAACCTGCGCAGTGAGCTCAGTTTGGGTTCTTCCATGGCCATTCAGCTCCTGATATTATTAAAGCCTTGGTTCAAACATGCACAAAAGAGCTGAACTCAAGACATGGGTTGAAAGTGACTGCCTTGACATCCTGAAAGTGACAGCCTTGACATCCAGGCAACATTTGACCGAGTGTGGCATCAAGAAGCCGGAACAAATCTGAAGTCAATGGGAATTTGTGGGAAAACGCTCTGCTGGCTGGAGTCACACCTAGCACAAAGGAGGAAGGTTGTGGTTGTTGGAGGCCAATCATCTCAGCTCCCATATATCACTGCAGGGTAGTGTCATATGAACATACAGACATACGAGCATACGAATTAAGAGCAGGAGCAGGTCACTCGACCCTTCGAGCCTGCTCCACCATTCAATAAGTTCATGGGTGAACTGATAACTGCACATTTCCATGTACCACGATAACCTTCTAACCTTTGCTGCAGCACAACATTTTTCAGTTAGGAAGAAAATTCTCCAGCAGGGAAGTTTAAGTCTGTTTCTCTTTCTAAAAATGCTGCCTCGCCTACAAAGTAGGTCCAACATTTTCCGTTCACAGCTCAGATTTCCAGCATCCGCAGTATTTCGACTTTTCTGAAGAAGATGGTATCAGGATGGCAAAGGGGAATATGATGGGATTAGGAAAGTGATCTCTTTAGGCACACACTTGTTCAAATGGGGCCTTGATGTTGAGGGCAGTCCCCTCCATTATCATTACCAACATTACCAGGAATACAGCAATCAGTTATTTTCTTGGACAGTTTTGCTGCATTCGCCAACTGGAGAGTGGCAGAGTGTTTCTGAACCGTTCTTCTCAGAAATGCTGCACAACTATACTCCATATAAGGACTGTGTAGCTTTAGAAGGTAACTTGTGAAATCTTTGCGGAAACGTGGCCACTCAGTGAGACTGTCGAGAGAAGCAGAACACAAAGACACACTGACTGGTAATCAGAAGTTCCAAAAATCCACCATCGTTGAATTGTACGGGGTGGGACGTGGTGTGTTCCCTGCAAGCAGACAGGAATGCGCTTTATTAATTGTTATCATTTAGAATCAAAAAAATAAGTTCCATTACCGAAATATGTGAAAAGCAGCTCACAGTCTGCAGAGCCTCAGAACTGTATGTTTTGTTGTTCTGTTGAACTGACAGGAAGCGCCTGACATTGTGACAGTCACTAAACATACAAGGTCAGTGACATGCTTTCATCTGAACACCTTATATGTCAAACAGTGTACTTGCCCAGATATTGCACAGACAGGAATTGAAACGTTCCAAAGCCCAGAATATAATTTGATTGACTATTCCACTGCTGAAAACTGCACAGCGCGATAGTTACATTGATATAATACTGTCCATATCTGCCTGTGGATTTTGATCAGTGCCATGCGTGCATTTAACAAGTACTGCCTCCCTCTGCTGGTGAATACTGCATAGTACAATTGTTGCATTTATACAGTAATACCTCCATTCTTTTGTCGGTATGACAGTGCAGTATTATAGTTATATAGCAACGATGAGCGCAAAGATTACATTGATATAGTAATGTCTACCTCATTTGGTGAATACCAGTTTATACCTCTGGTGGGGAAGACTAAACAGTGCACTGGCTACATTTGCACAGTGATATCGTCGTCTCTTTGGAATACGGATGAGTGCATTGGTTATTGTTACGATCAGGTGATGAGGGTCACACGACTCCCCACTTGTCCTTCCTCTTATTTAACCGCAGCAGGGTTTATTCCTTTCTAAACACTGGATGTATTTATCACTTCAGTGAGTGTTTTACATTTTTCCTTTGTTGTGATCGTAAAAGAAACAATTGGACAGGTTTTCTTGAGGTTAAACAAGGAAGAGGTGAGTTTATTATACTTAATAATACGGTCTAAGAAAAAAATTACACCACACATTCACACATGCACACAGGCACACAAACAAACAGAGGCACGCAAACACACACCTAAATTACAGCGTGATAATAAGTTGATCGGTGTTTGGATTAGAGTCCAGAACACAGTCTATCTTGCATCCAGCAAACAGCTTTACTTGCCCCACACGAGGTCTTCTGGAGCGAGGGAAAGAGACACCCTTCATGGCTTCTGCACATGGCTTGTGTGCTTTTTCCAAGGGGTAACTCCCAGCTTTCACAGAGACGGACCGACGGTCACATGACTGCCTCAGTGTATTGCCTGGAACATTGTAATGGGATTCAAGTTTAGTAATTTCAGTCCCTCAGGCCTCAGGATGTTAACGTTTACACCTGGAGGATTGGCTCTTTCAAGGTTAATGTTGTCGGCTGGCTCTGTACAGCCTTCTAATGAAAGGAATCTCCTGTGATTAACTCAGTAGAGCAAGTCATTATTTTGGGTACAGACCCATCAGACATGTGTCTCCTCTTTGAGGCCTTGGAATGTGCAAGGTTTTCAAATATAAATTGTGGTGGCCATTTTGTCTGCCAGCGTTCCAAACAAGTTAACTGTCGAATTCCAGCTTCTTCTGTTTCATTAAACGTTTAAGGTAGGTTTCCAATTCATGATTTTTTTTAAAAATCCCCTTTTTACAGCAGGTTTTCTTGACATTATGTTTAATAACATAATGATTACCGCCACTGGTAGATCCTCCTCCATAAACTGCACGAATGGCTCCAACTGATGCAATAAGTGTTTTCACACGAGACACCCTAAATTCATACAGTATTTCTTAACTGTTTCAAGGTCAAGAAAATAAATGTACATGGCATCTATAGAATGGCACATAGAACATCAACTGGTGACTAACTATAAACAGACAGTAGTTAGTTAGAGATACAGCACTGAAAAAGGCCCATCGGCCCACCGAGTCTGTGCCGACCATCAACCACCCATTTATACTAATCCTACACTAATACCATATTCCTACCACATCTCCACCTGTCCCTATATTTCTTTACCAACCACCTATACTAGGGGAAATTTATAATGGCCAATTTACTGATCAACCTGCAAGTGTTTTGGCATGTGGGAAGAAACTGGAGCACCCGGAGAAAAACCACGCAGACACAGGGAGATCTTGCAAACTCCACACAGGCAGTACCCAGAATTGAACCCGGGTCGCTGGAGCTGTGAAGCTGCGGTGCTAACTACTGCGCCACTGTGCCGCCCATATTTTCATTGACCTACAACGGACAAACTGACCAAGTTCATATAAACTGACCCCAACCATACATCTAAGCTATTCATAAAATGCTGCGTGACTCATTAACTGAACGGGTCTCTAAAGCTGACACAACGAAACAAAATACATAACCATCGACATCGATTTGTTTTGTGATGGGTTCTCTTCTTTTCTTGCCCTAAAGGTGCATCTCTTTAAGGGAGTTGCGGAAAATTGTGTGTGCCTCTCCACTCTCACAGCTATGTGGTTGCTTAGTCTGCCTCGTACTCATATTTCACTTTTACTGTCTCCGCTGACAGAATCCTCTGCACGGCTCGGCCCTTCAGAAGCAGGAGAACCAAGCCAGCAATTCCAATCTGAACAGTCACCCCTCATACTTCAGCACGCACCAGTTCAGCATTTAGCAAAATGCATGGGACTGATGATGAGATAGCACAGTCTGTACAGGGTGAAGTTCACATTACAAGTGAGTAGCACTGGCAGTGTTGAAAGGTACAGCAGAGGAGAGAGGAGGGTGGTGAGTGAGCCCTGACACAAACTAGTGTCGGGAATACCAATTCAATGCCTGAGTCTTCACGCAAAGGAAATTGGAATACTACCAGCAGAGAACGGTTGTGTGGGAAACAGTCAAAGAGTTTCCACATCATGGATGAGACGATGGAGGAGCCAACAGTCTATGACTGGCACCTGGACGTTCCTGTTCATGGGACGAGTTGCCTGTGTTCTGTTATGGAGAATGTGCTGTCCTCTACGGAAGCTGCAATTACGCTAACAATTCAAGAGCCATGGTAACCACCAAGGCCAGCTTTGATTGAATCCCAAACTGCTGCTATTCAGGCTGTGGTTTCAACATTATCTTCCAGCCTCGAAAAGTAGAGAAGCAGCGTTGACAGATTTAGTGGTTTGATTGGAGAGGAGCTTTGGTCGGATTACTGATGTCCTTTAGTTTTCTCTCATGCAGATCAGTTAGAGATAATGTGCAGCCCCATGGGATCAGACTGGCGCTACAGCAGCTGCAGATAGTATCCTCTTTCAAGAGGGAAGTTCATCTGTGCCCTTGACAGACCCTAGTCCCATGCCCATGCAGGCATCAGCAAGTTAGTCCAGATGCACCAACCTGAACCCAGTCCCATTCTCGGTCGCACCACCGAAAATGCCGGTTGTAAATATCTGCAGTGCCATTTTTACGACTGCAGCAAGCGTTCACCACGCTGAACTAAAAGGGGCAGCTCTATAATTATAAAATACCAGCCTTCAAGGAAAGAGTATTATTTGGCACATGAATGAATGTTAATTTGAGTGCAATTTATTAACGGAGTCTGAGTCAATCGTCTATCCATGTCAATTTGTGCAAAATGTTTTGTTAATAATTTAGGGCCTTCACAGTATGTTGGCATGTGAATGCCTCCTGCAGGGATTTTCTCTGTCATGGTGCAGTGGAGATTTGAGCAAAATGTAGGGGAAGAATCAACTTCGTGAATCATTTGGTGCAGGGGTGGGAGGAAGGGGTGTGAGAAGCATTTCAATACAACCGATATTTAGTCACTTGTTCTCAGACTTCACATGTCATTCGCTGCTTCACCGTGCAATGCCAGGCACCACAGGGTCAGCTTTCGGTGTGGTCTCCAATTCTGCTGCACAATGACAGTGCAGTGACTGGCACGTCAGAGCCATCTCTCAGTGTGCGCTCCAGGTCTGGCTGCTGACACAGGGCAGTGGGAGGGAAATATGAAATATCAGTCAAAGAGGACCACATATCTGCCAGTGTGATAGGAAAGAGGAAGGTTGATCCCAGGGTAACTGCTACTGTCGTGAGTCAATAGGGGATCCCCACACCGAGAACGAACCCACACTTCCTCCAATTCAACTTGTTTGTTCATTACCAATACCCGCTATTCAAAAATACAGGAGCGCTTTTAAGGCTGAAAAGTGCCAATAGAAACTTGACGTGTTCATTGAAGCCTCTTCCAATCGCGGTTGGGTCTCTGCAGAATATGCTCCATTGGGAGTAATGAATACCATGAACTCAGTTGGAAAAAGTACAATTAGATGCTTGTTTCATCCAGAAAGAATGTTTGTGACACTCTCTGTGAAAAGGGAGGAGGGGAAAGAACAGGTGTCGCATCATCCGACACTTGCATGAGATGTTTTTGTTTAAAGAGGATTGATTCTGGGATTGATAGAGGACTAAACTAGGGCTTCACAGAGGGAATAGAGCCTTTGGATTGTTGAAAGGAGATGGGGGAATGATGCCTTTTGTGGTCACATGTCACTGGAAGTAGCAGAAATTGCAGAAAACTGTTGAATATGTAAGTGTTGCTGTGGAAAGTGAGGACAAGGTGAACTGGATCATGGCTCTGGTGCCGACGAGAAGGGATGAGGGGGGAATTGCAGGTGATGTACCTGAAGAAGGGAACTCTTCAGCCGAGCAAAGACAGAAGCCAATTCGGAAATGATGTTGTGGAAGGTGGCATCGTTGGAACTGCTGTAACAGTGACGTAGATACCTGGAAAAGGCAACAGAGACCTGACACGTAGCAGAATGGAGGAAGTAGTGGTGCATAATCAAGGTAGGTCTCCGAGTTGGTGGCAACAGATAGACATTGTGAGCTACCTGCCTATCCTCAGTTATGAAGATACCAATTCGAGGAACCGAATTGGAGATGGGTCGTGTAAAGGTAAGGTAGGCATGGCAGTTAGAAGCAAAGTCCCTTCCTTTCAGTTGAGAACGAGGTCAGGAAACTAAACTGAAATAATCATCAATGTACCCAAACAAGATGCCGTGTGCTGGTGGGAGTTAAAGGTGTCAAAGGACTGGATGGCGAGGCAAGTGATAATGATGCAGAGAGGCTGCACGTCGTAGTCAGAGATACTGGTGTATGTGGAAGATACATCCTGGTAAAAGATGGACTGTAAAGCGACTGGACATCCAGGTGTGGGGTGGTAAAGTAGAGAACTGAATATTTTGAATGGGCTAAGTTGCAGATGGTTTGAACATCCTGGTAAGTGATGGAAGTGTTGAGGGTATGGCCACACTGATGAGGGATGGAGTAGTAGGGATCCGAATTTCTTGAATGGATTGAGTTTTAAAGGGATTGATCATCCTGGTGAGTGATAGAGTTTCAGCAGTATTACATGCTCTGGAGAGAGAAAGAGAAGTTTAAAGGGAATGAACATCTTGGTGGGAGATGTAAATGTAGAGTGGTTGGACGGCCTGGGGAGGGATGGCGTTGAGGGAGTCTACACGTCCTGTTTACAGTGTTGGACTGGATGTCCATGGCGAAAAGTAAACGCTGCTGGCCAGGAAACCAGAGTAGTTAAAATCGTGGTTGGCGACAGCAGAAGACAAGGGGAGAAAGTGCATTGGAAAGAGTTAAGATCCATCGGAAAGGAACAGATTGAAATGTTGAGTCTTTCGAGGTAACCTTGTTTGTGGATGTTTGGAGGATTTAGAAGGGGCTGTGCGCAGTTACAGGCACGGGGTGAAGAACTCAAGAGGAAATGAGTTCAATGATACTCTGTCAAAGGATGACATGATGTTCGGTGGTGTGGTCATGGTCTGGGGGAGGTGGAATGATATGTCAGAGAGTTCGTGTTCAGGCTCCCCAAGGTTGAGGCCTTTTCAGAAAACAACAACAGCGATTCCATTGTCAGCAGGTTTACTGACAACGTCAGGGTTTGGAGAAGAATTGCTGCAGATCACAGGGACATTGATAAGAGAGAGTAAAGTGGGGCGGGATTCAGTTAATCACACTTGCCTCCATCTGAACACAAACCTTCACTATTTTACTCTCTCCAGTCCCCCTTTTTCCATGGTTCTGTATTTGCTAAAAGTAATAAATTTCGACTAATATATATTTCTGAAGAAATCACATTAACGTTCAAAGCTAGTTCTGTGTCCATCGCCACAGATGATATCTTAGCTGTAAAGTATTTCCAGCATGATTCGTTTTCAATTCAAATGATGGTCGTCGTCTGCTGGTGGATACGGGTATTTCAGTAAGCCAACGAGTCAGAAAAATCACAATTTTCTGGAGAGTAATGCATGGTGTAGCTGCTCTCCCGACAGAGTAACAATTGCGCTCTGCTGATGACTCACTGAAATGTTTAAAATTGACGGCAAAAACGCATGGATTTCTGACCAGATTCTCCTGCTCTGCCGCCATACTCTGGGATAGTGTAGCACAGTAAAACAACATTGTATTGTATCTGTGAATTGGTGTATATTTAGCACTTGAAACATCAAAGAGTTATTAATATTGACAAAGGCACAAATTCCAACTGCAACATTGAATAAATGCTTTTTAAAATTATTTTTAAGGTTATTCCTATTGTACATCAGCACTTACATTATAAACTGCAGTAATTTGTCCACATCGAGTATATGGCGATGGAGGAAGCAGTTACAATAAATGCAGATTAAAGGGACAGACCATTTATTTGTCACCTGACGTGTTCTAAACCTTTTTTTAACAGGATATGGAAAAGTGAATCGGTTACAAAACGAACATTGCATCAACTCTTTATTAATAAGCAATGGTTTTAATCTCTGTGACAGTGTTGGTAATTACATGCGGAGTAATATATCTCACTATTTGTATAAACAGAGAAATGATCCGAAATCAATTCTGTTTGGTATTTTAATTAAACAGAAAACACACACCTTCAAACAAAATATGGAGAAATGCCAAATCCAGTTATTTCAACACAAAGTAAAATAATGGTTAATTAAAATAAAGTGATGTTTATATCGTAAAGCAAAGCACATTCATCATGTTCACACTGTTGGGAAAGTTCATGCCATTCCCTCAGATTTAACACAGATCCGCCTCCAGACATCATTCACAGGATTTGAGGCTGACTTTTACCTGGAAGGACAACAAAAACGACTTGAGAGGTTTACAGCAATGTTACCCATCAAACAAATACATCAAATACCGTATATGATCTCCTCAGAATATTTCAGCTTCAATAAGCCTCCTATATCTTTAGTAAGTACAGAAAATGTTCTCTTCTGATACTTTGGAATCACTGACCGTTGAAAACACCATTAATTATCATATTAATATCGGAAACAGCCGGGACTCCACAGTGTCAGCACAAATGCATGGAACAAATAATAAAGCATTCGTCTTACCGGTGTGATGGAGATGGAAGATGTTGAACCACACAGTCACTGCCCATTGTTAGTGGAATGTCTGCTATTGTGAACGTATCACAGTGAACATCCTCATTGTTTTCAGGACTGGAGGGAACCAGCAAAGCGGTATCAGTGCGGGTCTGAGGGCTGTATTCTGTGGAGGGAAATATTATGGATTAATGATTGGACTGAAAGCGGGAACAGTGCGGGTCTGAGAGGTGTAAACTGTGGAGAGAAAGATGATGGATTAATGATTGGACTGATAGGTGGAACAGTGCTGATATAAGAGCTGTATATTGAGGAGAGAAAGATTATGGATTAATGATTGGACTGATAGGTGGAACAGTGCTGATATAAGAGCTGTATACTGTGGAGAGAAAGATTATGGATTAATGACTGGACTGAAAGCGGGTTCAGTGCAGGTTATCTATATCTGTGTCAAAAACGTAGAGGGGACTGGAATTTGTTGGCCTCTGAATGTTCTCCAGCTCCATTCACCGCTGTTTTTTTACCGCTGGGTGATAGCAGATGAAATGGATCAGCTGGTGACTGTGGGAGTTTAACTCACCGAGAGTGGAGAGATCACCGCCGGCACTTGTCAGTGTGAAGAGATCATCGGGACCACTCTCCAGCAACAAGTGTCAATGGCTCCAATATCAACGTCATCATAATCACCGGGAACCGGACCTGAGAGGAAATAATGATTTTCACTGAAATTAAATGGCAACACTTAATACTTAGAATTATATTATGAGACATCAGTCTACACGGGCCGGCCAGGGTAGACTGTGATCTTCAACCATAGTGAGATTAGAGGCTGGCGAATGGTGGGAACTTGTCGTGTCACGACAGGTAAGACATAGCTCATGCTATGTTTAAAATGCAGCCTGCAATCGAATGAAAGAAAGGGCAGAGTAGGACATTGGTTGGGAGACTGACAACCTGCATGTTTGGCAGATGGCAGCAGCCAGAGCAAGGGTGGCGCCCAGATTTTCGCATGCCTCCATGGAAGTGCACCTTCAGCCAGAAAGGGCAAGGAGGGAAGCGCTTTTCAATCGGGACGGGAGGAGGAGGCCAGCTAGGCAGGTGGGGAGGGGGGTGGCATGGCAGGAGATTGAGCAGGAGGTGACCAGCCATGATGTGGTCCTATGTAAGAGGTTTCAGTACAGAAACAGGATCATTGCCCTGATGTAGTATGGCAAGGTGAGTGCAGTGCCTAACATTAAGCTGACGGCCTCAAATGTCGGAAAAGATGAAAATATATTTGGGGAAGGGGTGCCCCCACTCATTGGTTCAGATCCTCCTCCATCATAGTGCACAGCTCAGTGACCGCCTCCCTGGAGAGGCACAATCTTCAGTGAGACTGCTGCTCTGACATTTGCAGGAAGCAGAGCCTCTGATGGTAAACCCTCTCTGGTGGGTCGCATCTTCTGCACTCAAGAAGCTGCTTGCGTGCTACTGTGTGCCCTGCTCGCCCACCCTCTCTTCCAGCGTCATGATCCTTGTCCCTGTCTGGGTGCTGCAGCCCAAATCCCGGGGACTACAGTTCTCTCCATCTCTGATGCTCCTCCACAATGGGAGACCTCAAAACCTGAGTGGATGACATCTATTGTAAATTATTGCACTCATTTCTCAATGCCTCCACTCTTTTCACTTTGCATACATATGTTGCAAGTCGGACAGGATGCTCATCCTGAATACCTCTGTTGTGATCGTCAAGATCGGTCAGCCTCCAGATTGCCAACACCGTGATTCAGTATCTCTCGCCCTCCCTCCAGTGCCACAGTGCTTTTCACAGCCAAAACTGACGTTCCTCTGAGCTTCCGCCTCTGTGTACATGGCGAGTCTCTGAAAGCTGTTGTTCTCACCCGCCTTTCACTAATTTGTGAATAGGTCGGAAAATTGCCATGAATTTCCTGTTTTATAGGCTCAGTTATCTGCCCAGAGCCTCAAAGTGCAGCCTCCACCCACCAGCTCTGCCGACTGTGGGAATATCACCTAACAGTGTAAAGATGTCGAGCTTACTTTGCACCGCTATCCAGCGGCATTTTCCCTCCCAGTCTGCGGCCACTGTATAACAAAATTCTGCCCTCCCTATTAAAGTCACATGTATCCCGTTGAGTCACCTATCCAACATGCACACAAATTTCACATTTCACTGCCCAGACAACAGTGCCAGAAAACATCATGAACTGAAAGTTTCATTCCATTATACTACTGGGTGCAATCGGGATGATTTTGTAGAAATCCAAATTATTTCTCCATTTTTTAAAACTAAAATCAATCAGCAAATCTCCATGTCTTCAGCATCATCATTTTATGGTGAGTAAATTCTGATGTATTTAATGGTTAATTTTAGATAGCAGACTGCGTGATGGATTACAAAACGAGATGGTAACAAATAAAAATGAACCCACCCTGAATACTGGAGGAGTTCCCGCCAGGCTTTTCTGATCCAGGATCCGTGTCACCCAAACTGTGACTGGTGTAAAATTCAATCTGATTGAGAGACTCAATGGAATCAGTAACTGTTAAACACAAACATGGATGGTTATTGGAGAGATTGATTGGGACGTTCGAGAAAATAACAATAAACCGTCATCGTGTGATGACAATGTCCTGGAGCTTTGTATCTGACACGATTGTGGAACATTCATCACAGGGACTGCAGTGATTCAAGAGCAGCTAGGGATGGCCATAAATGTTGGCTCATACAACGAGCAGTTAAAACAATACACTGTACAGCTGGACGTTCAGATTTCAGACATCAGAGCAGAAACAACAGTGAAAAAATAGTCAGTGAGCACAGTTTCTTAATCCAGAATCCCTCCACCCTGTCCACGTCTCTTTCCATTTTAGAGTCTCAAACGGCCGATGGTGGCTCCAAAACCGAACCCCACCCCAGATAATGGGGCAAAAAAGAGTGCAATGAGGCTAATAACGGATTTGTTCTTAGAGTCATAGAGTCGTATAGCGGAGAAACAGGCCCTTCAGCCCATCGCGCCATGCCGACCATAACGAATATCTATACTAATCCCACCTGCCTGCATTAATTCCATATCCCTCTATGCCTTGCTCATTCAAGTACCTGTCCAGCTGCCTCTTAAATGTTGCTACTGTTCCTGTCTCCACCACCTCCTCAGGCAGCTTATTCCAGATACCCACTATTCTGTGTGTGAAACATTTACCCCTTTGATCCACTTTAAACCTCCTCCCTCTCACCTTAAATCTATGCCGCCTAGTTTTAGTCACCCTTAACATGGGAAACAGACACTGGCTAACTATCCTATCTATACGTCTCATAATTTAACATACCTCTATCATGTTCCTTCTCAGCCTCCTTCGTCCAGGGAAAACAGACCCAGCCTATCCAATCTCTCTTTCTAACTCAAGTCCTCCAAACCAGCTAACATCCTTGTGAATCTTTTCTGCACCTTCTCCAGCTTAATCACATCTTTCCTGTAGCCTGGCGACCAGAACTGCACACAGTACACCTAGTGCGGCCGAACCAACGCTATGTACCACTGGAACATGACGTCCCAACCCTTGTACTCAATGGCTCGGCCAATGAAGGCAAGCATGCCATACACCTTCTTCACGACCCTGTCTACCTGTGTTGCCACTTTCAGGGATCTATGTACTTGCACCCCAAGGTCTTTCTGCTCAGCAACACTCCCCCTGCCATTCACTGTTTATGTCCTGCCCTGGTTTAACTTCCCAAAATGCATCACTTCGCACTTGTCTGCGTTAAATTCAATTTGCCAATCCCTTGCCCACGTTTCCAGTTGATCTACCTCCTGTTGTAACCTTAGACAACCTTTTTCACTGTCCACTATACCACCAATTTTGGTGTCATCTGCAAACTTACTAATACATTCTCATCCAAGTCATTAATATGTATGACAAACAACAGAGGGCCAAGCACCGATCCCTGTGGCACACTACTGGTGACCGGCCTCTGATCTGAAAAACAACCCTCCACCACTACCCTCTGCCTCCTATCACCAAGCCAATATTGTATCCAATTGGCTACCTCACCCTGGATCCCATTTGTTTGAACCTTTCGGAGCAACCTACCATGCAGGACCTTGTCAAAGGCCTTGCCAAAGTCCATGTAGATATCGTCCACCGCCCTGCCCTCGTCAATCCTCTTGGTCACCTCCTCAAAAACCTCAATCAAATACGTGAGACATGATTTCCCACGCACAAAGCCATGCTGACTATCCCTAATCAAACCTTGCCTTTCCAAATGCTTGTAAATCCTGTCTCTCAGAATCCCACCAATGATGTAAGGCTCACCAGCCTGTAGTTCGCTGGCTTATCCCTGCTTCCCTTCTTAAATAAAGGCACAACGTTAGCTATCCTACAGTCTTCTGGTACCTCACCTGTGGCTAACAATGACATACAAATTTCTGCCAGGGCCCCAGCAATCTCCTCCCTTGATTCCCATAGCATCCTAGGATACAGCTGGTCAGGTCCTGGAGATTTATCCACCTTAATGCACTTCAACACCTCCAACACCTCCTCCTTTGTAATGTTGATATGCTCCAGGATATCTGTTCTCTCCCTTGAACTCATTCGCTTCCATAACCTCCTGCACGGTAAATACAGATGAGAAGTATTCATTTAAGACCTCGCCCATTTCCCATGTCTCCACACATCGATTACCACACTGATCCTTAAGTGGACCGACTATCTCCCTAGTTACGCTTTTAATCTTAATATACTAATAGAATCGTTTATGATTCTCCTTTATCTTAGCTGCCAGGGAAATCGTCTTTGTGTGTTTTGTTGTAAACTGAGTATTTTATCTCAATGGTTAAATCGCCCTGCAAATATAGCTCAGGACAGAACTTATTTCGGTTTGGTCGTGTTGCTGCACCAGTATCATGAAGCAGAATTTGTAGATTTCATGTTAAACTTCAGAATACAAAGTGTTAGAATAAGTTTCTTGGTGGAAACCACCGATTTCAGGTAAGGAATTCCTGATGGGAAAGTGTTTCTGATCCAGAAATCCAGTCACCTCGAAAAATAAAATCTGAGTCAATGTGACTGTCTCCTTCTGAGAGCAGCGATTATTTATGGTCTAGTTTAAAAGGAATAAAATGACATGATAGTTATAAACAAACAGAAATCACGTTCTTTCAGCATTAGCGGCGGGTGGGAATCTTCCCACACAGATATACACACACTCGCACTGTGATAGGGCTCCTTCACATGGTGATAGTGAGCGGATTTCTGACAGTGTTCAGTCAGTAACCTGACTATTAAAATGGGGTATTTAAGCGGAAGTGACATTTGTCCTGAGAAAATTCGGTATGAAATATAAAATACAGACCTGAACGCCGGACCTGATAGGAATCCTTGCCAGGTGGAACATTCCCAATCTCTTCATAAATTGCTTGGTCCAAGCCAGCCAGTGACCCCTTGCCGCTAGTGACAGAACCTGTCAGGTGGATGGTGGGGAGAATAAAGTTTAGTTGCAACCCATGAGCTTTTGACAGTAAATTATCTGCGAACACTTCCAAATCGCAGAGATTATGATAGTAAAGAGATAAAGCCAGGTATTGTGAATGCGGAGTAGTTTTAGTGTCCGTATTTGTGTATATGTCTTTGTGTCTATTTTTCTACATACTCATATGTTCATCTGCAGCAGACTGGGGACAAATGTGTTCACTGAGGAAACTTTCAATCAAGCTTGTCAGAAACGATCTCCCCTGACAAAGCCATGCTGACTATCCCCGATTAATGCCTGCCTCTTCACGTGGAGATTAATCCTGTTCTTCTGAATTTTTCCCAATAGTTTCCCTACCACTGATGTTCGATTCATCTGCCTGTAATTACCTGGTTTATCCCTGCTACCTTTCTTGAATAATGGTACCACATTCACTGTCCTTCAGTCCTCTGATATATCTCCTGTACCAGAGAGGATTTGAAAATGTGTGGCAAAGCCCCTGCTATCTCCTCCCTTATCTCACATAGCAGCCTGGGTCACATCTCATCTGGGTCTGGGGATTTATCCATTTTAAGCCCCCTAAATCAGCTAATACTTCCTACCTTTCAATGATAATTTGTTCATGTATATCGCAATCCCATTCCCTGATCTCTACACCTACATGGGTCGTCTCCATGGTGAACACAGATGAAAAATAATCATTAAAAACCTAATCTACATCCTCCGACTCCACACACTGATGGCCACTAATCGGCGGTAATCTTATCCTCTTGCCCTTAATATACTTCACAAAGACTTGGGGTTGTTCTTTATCTTGCTCCCCAGTGTTTTTGCATGTCCCCTCTTCGCTCTCCTTATTACTTTTTTAAATACCCCCTACAGTTCCTATACTCCTCTAGGGCCTCCACTGTTTTCAGCTCACTGATTCTGCCATTGAACTCCTTTTTGTTCCTTATCCAATCCTCTAAATCCCTTGACATCCAGGGTTTCCTGGACTTGTTGGTCCTACCCTTCAGGTTTAGGGGAACATGCTGGCTCTGAGCTCTCACTGTTCCTTTTTGAAGATAAGAGACCATGGGATCCAGAGCAATTTGACAAAGTGCCTCCAAAATTGGCCTAGTGGCAGGAGGCAGAGGGTGATGGTTAAAAGTTGTTTTTGCGAGTGGAAGCCAGTGACCAGTGGTGTACTACAGGAATCGATGCTGGGACCCTTGCTGTTTGCACTGTACCTTTAGATGTAAATATAGGAGGTATGATCAGTAACTTTGCAGCGAACACGAAAATTGCTGATGTCGTAGACAGTGAGGAGGAACGCCTTATATTACAGGACGAAATAGATATGCTGGTAAGATGGGTGGGGTCCGAGCATGAAATTTAATCCTGAGAAGTGTGAGGTGATTCATTTTGGGAAGACATACAAGGCAAGGGAATATACAATGGATGGTAGGACCCTAGGGAGTTCAGAAGGTCAGTGGGACCTTGGTGGACTTGTTCATAGATCACTGAAGGCAGAAGCACAGGGAGATAAGGTGGTGAGGAAGGACATATGGGATACTTGCCTTTATTAGCCGAGGCATAGCATATAAGAGCAGGAAGACTATGACGGAGCTCGATGAAATGCTAGTTCGGCCACAGCTGGAGTACTGTGTACAGTTCTGGGCACCACACGATAGGATTTATGTGATTGCACTGGAGAGGATGCTGAGGAGATTCACCAGGATGTTGCCTGGGCTGGAGCATTTCAGTTCTGTAGAGAGACT
This sequence comes from Heterodontus francisci, assembly GCF_036365525.1. Lineage (NCBI taxonomy): Eukaryota > Metazoa > Chordata > Chondrichthyes > Heterodontiformes > Heterodontidae > Heterodontus > Heterodontus francisci. The sequence continues at coordinate 100,053 of NW_027140956.1, read as the reverse complement.
GGATGGATAGGCTAGGGTTGTATACTTCAGCGCAGAAAAGGCTGAGGGGGGACCTGATTGAACTATACTAAATTACGAAGGGCATTGATAGGAAAGATGGGAAGAAACGTTTTCCTTTAGCAGAGGGGGCAGTTACCGGGCGACATGGATTTAACATAAGGGGCAGGAAGTTTAGTGGGGATTTGAGGAAAAAAAATATTCACCCAGAGGATGGCTGGAGTCTGGAAATCACTGCCTGAAGAGATGGTGGAGGCAGGAACCCTCACAACATTTAAGGTATTTACATGAGCACGCGAAACACCATAGCATACAAGGCTAAGGGTCGAGTGCTGGAAAATGGGATTAGAATAGATAAGTGCTTGATGGCCGGCACAGACACAATGGGCTGAAGGACTAGTTTCTGTGCTGTATAATTCTATTACTCTATAACTCTATGACCTGATCTGCTGCTTGTGTTCGTTTGTAAACTACTGCCAGTCTAGTGAGGTTAGAAAGCTTGATCGTATCAGCCTTTGGACTGTCTTGTTTCAGAGTCTGTTCCAGTCGGGTCCTAGGCAGAGATAACAGGCCGATGCTGTCCGAGCTTTCAAATCTTTCTGAGTAAGAGAGAGAGCTATTTCTATAAGAACTCTATGTTATTATGGAAAGTGTTTTTTATTAAGAGGCCCATTTCCTAAAATAATCAGGAGTGTGTTAGTTGGGTGAAATATGAGTGGAAGCGTTGTTTTGGAATGTCGAATCACCGCTGGTGAATGCAAATGGTCCTATACAAATATCATTTGTCAAAATAACAGAGAGACCCGGTTAGACAGCTCGAGATTGGATGCCCAGAGCCAGAATCTGAAGGGCTGGAATTTATAACCAATAGATGAAGGAAGATTTAACAGTCAAATAAATAGCTGAATGCACAGCCCAGAAATTCCAATCAAATTTCTTGATCCATTGTTACAATAAGTAAATTCTTCCAGAGTTTCATGTATTATGTGATGAACTCTCACAGTGAATGTGGACACTTCAAATCACTCTCCAGTTTAAATGCCACCTTTCACTAATTGCGAGCACGTTGAATTGAGAAAATCAGCAAAAATAATTACAATGTGTTTCGAACAAGGCCACTTGACGGTCCATAGAAAGCTGCAATGAACGAGAGTTTTGGCAGTATATGACACAATATTTTTTTTTTTAGAGATACAGCACTGAAACAGGCCCTTCGGCCCACCGAGTCTGTGCCGACCATCAACCACCCATGTATACTAATCCTACACTAATTCCATATTCCTACCACATCCCCACCTGTCCCTATATTTCCCTACCACCTACCTAGACTGGGGGCAATTTATAATGGCCAATTTACCTATCAACCTGCAAGTCTTTGGCATGTGGGAGGAAACCGGAGCACCCGGAGAAAACCCACGCAGACACAGGGAGAACTTGCAAACTCCACACAGACAGTACCCAGAATTGAACCCGGGTCCCTGGAGCTGTGAGGTTGCGGTGCTAACCACTGCGCCACTGTGCCGCCCCTGGGATTTTGTGTTGGATCCGCGGTAAGATATGAGCCTCACCTCTCATGATTGACTTTTTCTGTATAACCACCATCAGCGAGATGAACACACAGATTCGCAGGACTCCGAAGCAGACCGCAATTAGGATGGAAGTTGTTTTATATCCCTGTTCTTGATGACAACAAGAAAGCTTTAATACAGACACAGTCCGTCTTGCATGATAAAATATTTATATAAGTATTTAATAATTATATCCACTGCTTCTGGGCAATGAGTCAGGCTGAACATTCCCCAGTATGTGTGGTACACATTGCACCAGAGGAAAGTGTGAGCCAATCTAAATTACAGAGACAGTGCCCCCATGTTTCTGATCAGTACAGGACAGTTCAGATACAGTCAGAAACTGGGATTAGCGGATTTTCAACCGGACCATTTGAAATATGCGGCGAGGATTTTTTTTTTCCAGTCAGTGAGCACATGCTTATAGTATCTTGAGGAAATGACAACAGTACCAATTCAACTAATACAAACCCGAACGCTAGCTGGAATACTAATAATGGTAAGTACCTGCAGATGAGGACGGGTAAACAATCGGAGGCACATCGAGTCCTGTGGAATATATTGTACAAAACGTTCAGGAGGATTTCAGCACTTTCCATTTAAACGATAAATATTGTTCTTAATTTCCGAACTAATGAGTCAATTTAACAAAACAAGGCACCCTAACCGCACTCTCCAAACCCTGCCACCCTCACCGGAACAAATCACACTGGCATCTTCCTTGTGATCACAGTCAGACTGAGCCGGCGATGAAGAAGGACAGTCGGCCAGAGAAGATTCGCTTCCAGTGCATTTCACCTCATCCAGCCAGTTAACACCGTCACCCTGGGAAAAAGTAGCTCCTCCTGGGGCCAAAAGAGCGTGACCACAATCCAGCTGTCTGCAGACAACATTGGCATCGGCCAGATCCCAGGAGTCATCACACACCGTGCCCCAGCTGTTATTGCACAATATCTCAACTCTCCCGGAGCAGTTGGTGTTACCTCCAAACAGGCGCAACCAATGTCCAGAATCTGGCAAAGAGAATCAATGGTTATTATTGATGTAGTATAAGAAAGGAGGACATGTCAGATAGTTGGTATAATAAAGAGGAAGTAGCACCTGGTGAAAGCAGACGTTTACAACCATATTCCCGAATGCAGTCCTTTGATCTGTGGGGCTGCTCCTTAGTTACCTTTGCTTCTGTTGAGAAGAGAAACATGCTGACTGTATCAGATACCAATGTTTGAAATTACACTCGCACATTGAGAGGTTTGTTGTGTTACCTGAACAAACAACACCAGCATCCTCCCTGTGTTCACAGTTGTGTTTACCCCACGGTTTTGTTTGACACTGCCAAAGGAAAGATTCGTGTGAAATGCATTCCATCCCATCGAGCCAAATGGGTCCGGATCCTTCTCCGAATGACTGAGCATAATAATCGATATAACTGTGGGGACCACACTGTAATTGTTTACAGATCACTTCTGCAACACGTTCAACAAGTGTATCCGAGCACACTGTTCCCCAGGTGCCATTGTAGAACACTTCCACTCTCCCCTCACAGCGATGCTTCCCATTCACCAGCCGCAGCTCTTTGTGCTCTGTCAATGACACAAGAAATATCCAGATAGTTAGATTGATAACTCGTTGTATGTTCATACTGCACAGCAGAACACATGCTGCACCGGTTGTGTTCACTGATTTCCAGTAATTATTTCAGAAAAGCGATAGAAAATTACCGACAGCCCATAATGTAATAAAGAATAATCAACACGGATTTCACAACAGAAAGACAAACAACGTTATTGAATTCTTTGAAGAAGTTACAGAAAGATAACAGGGATAATGCAGTCGATGTAATATGCATGTTTTTTTTTCAGAAGGCCTCTGACAAGGATCATGACTGGGGTCAGAGCCTGTGAAGTCAAGAGATCAGTGGAAGAATGATAGGAAACCAGCTCCAAAGCACACCGTCCGGTTACAATGTGGTAACCCAGAATGGTGGAAGTTGGGAAGTGGTGTTCCACAGGGCTGGGGTCACTGCTGCTCAACATTTACATGAATGATTTGGATTTAGACAAGGGAGACTTAATTTCAAAATTTAAGATGACGCAATTTGGGGAGAAAGTTAACACTAAGAAAGACAGAGACAAAATACGGGAAGACTTCAATAAACGTGCCGAATGGGCATACAATTGCCAAATATGTTGTATAGAGATAAGTCTAAGGTGCTCAGTGTTGACAGGAAGAATAAAGAGGCCACGTACTTCTTGTAAAATAAGAGTCAAAATGATAAAGATCAGCAAAGAGACCTCGGGATACAGAGGCACTAATCACTTCTGAAGTGACAGAGACCGAAGCTAGTGAACATAAATATAGGATAATCACGAATAAATCTAATAAGAAATTCAGGAGAATTTGTTTGTTTTTTTACCTAGGGAGTGGTTTGAATTTTGAATTCCGAACACATGCAATTGCTGAGGTGATTTGCACTGATGCCTTTAAAGTAAAGCTATACAGGTACATGAGGCAGAAAGAAGCAGGAGGATATGTAAAGAGGGTTAGGTGCAATGATGTGGGGTGATACTCGTGGGCAACGTAAACACCACATTGACCAGTTAGTCCGAATGGCCTGATTCCGTGCTGTCCATTGTCTGTAATTCGTCGTAATATCTTCCCTGTGAAACCACGTGCACAACACTACGGAAAATGGGCACATGGAAGCACCTTTACCTGAACACATGATCCTCACATCTTCTTTATGAGAACAGTCGTGGTTACCCCACGATGCTGAGGGACATTGCCAGATAAATGATTCATTACTGGAACACTTCAGTTCATCCAACCAAACTGGCCCTGAACCTGGTCCACAAGATGCAGGAAGTGCCAGGTCCAATGCCTTTCCACAACCCAGCTGTTTGCAAACCACGTCAGCGTCCGCCAGATCCCAGGAATCATCACAAACTGAGCCCCAAGTCCCATTGTAATAAATCTCCACTCGGCCATTACATGGGCTTCCACCGTCAGACAGACTTAACTGCACGTGGTCTGTTGGATAACAGTACATGAGGATTATACTTTCAATAGACATTCACATCATCACTCAATACAACTGATTTTACCATCACCAGCACAAAAAAATGAAGGTGAAATGCACCTGTGACAGGGAAATAAAACTAGACAACAGAATATCTGTTTACACTTACTTCTTACATAGAATGTAAAGAACAGCAATGTTTCAGATATGCTATCACATCTGGCTTTGACAAGTTCTGATCTCCAGTTCCCCTTTTATGTTTTGAACGCTGTGTATGGTGTCAAACAGGCAATTACTCACACGATTAACTGTTAATTTATACTTATGTTATATAACTGTATCTGTTCCTTGTCCATGTATGTTACCCTTATTTGTTATCTTGGTCAGACATTTACTGCCATCTCATATTTCCCTCATCTTCAATGACAAGTGACTTGCATTTATCTAGCGCCATTAACGTAATTAAACATCCCAAGGCGCGATACAGGAGTGATATCAAAGAAATTTTAACACAGAGCACCGAAAAATATATTAGGTCAGATGACCAAAAGCTAAGTCAAAGAGTTAGTTTTTATGGAACGACTTAAAGCAGGAAAGACTGGTTGACAGGCAGAGATATTTAAGGAAGTAATTCTAGAGCATGTGACCTTCGCAAATAAAGGCACGGCCGCCAATGGTGCACAATTAAAACCAGGAATGCTCAGGAAGCCAGAACTCGGAGCTGTCAATCTGGAGCCGATTGCAAAGACAGGAGCTGTGAGGCCAGGAAGGGATTTGAAAACAAGGATGAGAATTTTAAAACCGCTCATTGCTGGGCAAAGTAGGTCAGTGAGCAGAGTGCAGATGCCTGAGTGGCAAATGGTCGAGACAGCGGAGCTTGCAGAGGTTCTAACGAGTGAAGCCAGCCAGGAGTGCATTAGAATCATCGAGTCTGGAGGGAACAACGCTATCGACAAGACGAGATAAGGGCAAATGCGGGTGATGTCATGGAGGTGAAAATAGACAGTGTTCATGAGGAAATGGAGATTTGATAGGAGGATCACCCTAGGGTCAAATATAACACCAAGATTACAAGCTGTCTGGCTGAGTGACAGACAGTTGGCATGGCGAGAAATGGAGTTGGCGGCAAGGAAACATGCGATGGGGACTGATGGTTTCTATCTTTTCAATACTGAGTTGGAGGAATTTTCTGCTGATTCAGTACTGAATGTCAGCCTGGAATTCTGACAGTGTACAGGCATTGGAGGGCTCAAGAGTGTTGAATGTGAGGAGAGTTGGATACAGTGAGATACATGTGGAAGCTGAGGCTGTGTTTGTGGATATCACTGAAAGGCAGCATGTAAATGAGTAATGAAGTGTCAAAGGGTAGATCCTTTGGTGACACTATCGGTGACTTTGCAGGAGCGGGAAGAGAAGCCATTTCAGGCCACTTTCTGACCATGACTGTTTAGACAATACTAGAACCAGCTGAGTGCAGTCCCACCCAGCCGGGTGTTGCTGGGGAGGAACTGGAGAAGTATTTCATGATCAATCATGTCAAAATTTGAGACAAGTCAAGAAAGAGGAGGTGGAATCGTTTATATTTGTCACAAAAACTTCGGATGTCATTTGCTTTCGTCCTGTGGTGTAGATAGAAAATTGATTTGCGGAATTGAAACATGCAGCTTCATATAAGATGAGCATGGATTTAGATTTTTAGATTAGATTAGAGATACAGCACTGAAACAGGCCCTTCGGCCCACCGAGTCTGTGCCGAACATCAACCACCCATTTATACTAATCCTACACTAATCCCATATTCCTACCAAACATCCCCACCTGTCCCTAAATTTCCCTACCACCTACCTATACTAGTGACAATTTATAATGGCCAATTTACCTATCAACCTGCAAGTCTTTTGACTTGTGGGAGGAAACCTGAGCACCTGGAGAAAACCCACGCAGTCACAGGGAGAACTTGCAAACTCCACACAGGCAGTACCCGGAATCGAACCCGGGTCACTGGAGCTGTGAGGCTGCAGTACTAACCACTGCACTACTGTGCCGCCCACAGTGGGAGGCGACAACACATTCAAGGACATTGGCGAGGTACGAAAAGTTGGAGCTGTGGCAGTAACCTGCATGGACAGGTGGTCAATGGTTCCTTTCTAAGGAGAGGTGTGATGACTGCTGATTTGAAGGAGAGGAGCCTGAACATGTAGAGAGAGAGAGAGAGAGAAAGAGAATCGTTAATATTGCCAGCTAACATGGAACCCAGGAAGAGAATGTTTGTGTTCAGTAGTTTAATAGAAATAAGGTGTAGACAGCAAAATGTGGATACCATCAACAGCACAGGTTCAGAGAGAGAGTGAAGGATTCTTGGAGAGAAACAAGAAATGTGAATTCAGGGTGATCGTATGGGATGGGGGTGGGAACTGATAGGAAGCTAGGCCTGATGGGTTGGGGAAGAAAGGGAAGTAGTGGAGGTGACTGAACGGATGTTTTTGAACTTTGTGACAAAAAGTCTATGAGCTCCTCTCACTTATTTTTGGGTCCAGGGTGGACGAGGCAGGGGAGTGGTTCAGGAGGAACATTTATGATGGAGAATATTTGCTGTGCGTTTTCTTTGCCTTCCTGGACAATCTTTGTCAAACAGGAGGTTTTAGTGAAGATGAAGAGGACCCAATGATGCTTTATGTGATTGATCCATTCAGGTTATATTACCAGATAGTTCCCCACATGTCACCGTGCCTTTCTGTTTTTTTAATTATTTCATGGAATGTTGGTGTCACTGGCAAGACCAGCAGTTTAATCCACGCTATTTATTACTTCATTATTACTTTATTACTCCACTTCATATTGGAGAATGTAAGGTCCACAAGTACTACCCTTAAACATCAGCCTTGCAATATGCAGTATCTTCGTGCAGAACTACGTTCTAGGGTTGTGTTGATTATAACATTATCATAAATCAATTTAATATTAATTGCATAAGAGAATCACTTATCTTTGTAAGGATGGGACTCTGTCTTTGACAAGGAATATATTTGAGCAATTTTACAGACATAAAACGCATGTCTGAACAGAGAATATGCAGACCTGTCTGTCCAGACAGACTGCTGCAATTATGTTAAATGAGCAAACGAAACTTGTGAGGCACATTACCAAATGCTATTGTCTGTAAAAAATCAATGAACTAAATGACTAATTATATCAATATATGACTGTTGGACCGGACCAAAGAGGGCAGAAAACAGGATCTCTCTGCAAAATGTTGGACAGCATCAGGAAGCGCCTATGGGCAATTGAACTCCAGATGTGCAGACCTCCTGGATGCACAGAAACCAGTATTTAATATGGACTGGACAAAAATGATTGGACTAATTGCGTCAGGCACTTTGGAGAATAAACATCAGCAATGTGACCCATCAGATACAGAAGTAGAAGACAAGGAGAAGACACATGGCTTCTGAAGGTGGGCATAAATGTTGGGTGGAGCTTAACATCTACCTAACTGAAGAACAAGATGACATACTCTACTCTGTCCAGTGACTGAGTGTGTAATAACCATTCAGCACTGTAAACTTCTGACGTGAAACGCTGGAATGTATTGATTTCCGCTGTTCCCGAAGAAATTCTTTACTGTAACCAATCGGTATCAAATCTGAATCATTAACTATCTCATATGTTGTCAGTTCCACTCTGTCGTATGGAAATAAATGTTCATTGGAACAACCCGAAAACATCTGCCCACACTTACACTCTGCATAATGCAACATCCCCAGAACACATGCCTGCATTAACATGCTACACAATGAAACTTTAAAGCGTATAGTCCAAAACATCTGTCTACTTTTATACACAACATAATGAAATTTACACCAGAACAACTCCCACACAGCTACCTCCACTTATATACTATACAAAAGAACTGATTGCAAGCTTGGCGCCGGATTTGATACCACAGCTGAGATTCCAATTCCGTATTCTCTTTTTCATAAGGCCGTTATCTTTCACCTCTATCATCATTCACCTCCCTTCCTGCCTCAGCCCATCTGCTGCTGAAATGCTCACCCATGCTTTGTTTCCTGCAGAACAAAATATTTTAATGTTCTCCTGGGCGATCACCCATCTTGCATCCTCCAGAAACATCAGCTCATCCAAAGTTTTGTTGCCTGCCCTACATGAAGCCCCTCTCAGGAACACCATGGCACTCGACGATCTATTGGTTTCCCCGCCATCAATACCTCGTGTTTCCAATTATGATCTTCATGTTCAGAAACCTTCATGCTCTCCCCCTGCATCAGTATAACCGTCTCCAGCCTGAAACATTTCAGGAACTCTGCTTTTCTCTGAATACAGCTTCTTGTACTTCACCCACTTCAATTGCCTACAACTTTCAGTTTTGCCTTTAACCATCTAACCCCCAGATCTGAATTTCCACCAGAAATATTTCCGTGTTTCCGGCTCTTCAAATCCAACCATCTGACTAAGAATGTTTTCACCAACTGTAACATCTCTTTGTTTGGTTCTGTGTCAGTTTTCTCTCCCTTTACATTCCTGTTAAACCCCTTTTGATGTATGTGTTAATTGAAATTTCTGTAATAAAAACGTTATTGTTGTTTAATTGTGTCCGTGTCCTCTCTCTCTGCACACCACCCCCATCCAGCCCCAGCTCCCCGACCGCCCACCATCCTCACCCCCAATCCTCGATTGAAATGACTGGTTTGAGACACCCAGGAATGAAGTAACCTAGATTATCACTTTTCTCAGCAGATCAGACTTCTTTGTTTTTGTAAAAGCAGTGAAGAATATGTTTACCTGAACACAGGACACCAACATCCATACTGTCAGTGAGAGACGAATTCAATGTGAATAAGCTGCAGTTCTGGAGCTGCAATTCATTTCCTTCACACTGGACATCATTCACCCAGACGGGTCCTTCACTCTCTCCGTCCTTTGAATAGTTATAAGCGGCTGTCGCTTCACCGCAGCCCAGCTGTGTACAGACCACGTTGGCATCATTCACGGTCCAGTGTCTATCTTGCAATCTCCCCCAGCTGCCATTGTGGTAAATCGCCACTCGCCCATCACACCAGCTTCCCCCGTTAGTCAGCCTTAGTGACCAATTTTCATCTACAATATGAAACACATTGAGAATGGTGAAACTGAAGCAAAATATCTCAGAATTTACTGCCACCAGAAATGTCATTAATTTTAATGGTTGCTATTTCTGTCATCATTGTTCAGAAGGCTTGTTGAAAGATCTTCTTCACCATTACCTTTTCTCAGTAAATACATTTCAGAGACGTACCGAGCAGCTTACGGTTGCTGAAATGGGGACAGAGGGTAAAATGAACTGGGGGTGAGACCCGAGGGACTGAAGGTCGTCCTCCTGTCCACATGTACTGATATTTCCAGCTCTCACCCTGTACTTGAAAATATCATCAAACTTTCTTCCAATTTATCCTCCTTATCTTCACATGGTCCATCTTCAACTCTTCTGTTCTCTTCTTCAAAATCTCTGTCTCTGATTCTGGGGATAGGTTATTAACTAATATAAAGAATAAACCCAGTGACTCTCACAGTTACCTGTCTATGCTTCCTCACCCCCCAATTATTCGAATGACTATATCACATTTTTTCACTTGCACCACGGCAAGTGGTGCTTCAACCTTCCATACCAGTGGTTCCAGATATGTCTTCCTTTTCCCTCAACCGAGGACTCTCCTCACATCCTCATCCACCCACCATGGTTGACAGGGCCCTCAAGCACGACCATTCCATTCCCCATACTTCTGCTTTCACCTATCCCCCCTCCCAGAACCATGATAAGATCCTGATTCTCCTCATCTTCCACTCCATCAGCTTCCATATTCAACAGACCATCGTCCACTATTTCCACCACCTTTAATGTGATGCCACTACAAAGCACATCTTCCCCTTCCCTCCAATTTTAACATTATGAAGGAACCTTTCACTCTGTGGCACCCTGATGCCCTCTTCAATCATTGTCAACACCCCTTCCCACAGGGCCTTCCCATGAATGCGCAGGAGGTACAACCACTGCCCTGTTAGCTCCACCTTTCTGACCTTCCAAGCCCCCAAATACGGCTTCCAAGTGAAACAGCGATTTTCTTGTCCTGCTTTCTCTTTGGTATACTGCACTCACTGTATTGACTGATCATGTTACCGTCTCCTTTACATTGGGACACCAAACATAATTGAGTGCTTACTTTGCACAACATCTTTGTTCAGTCTGCAAGCTTTACCTTTAGCTTCCAGTTACCTGTCCTTTTCATTCTTTATTCCGCTACCACACTGACCTCTCTCTCCTCTTTCTCCTGCACAGTTCCAATGAAGGTTAACGTAAGTTTGAGAAACAGCACTTCCTCTTTCCACTAGACTCTTTACAGGCTTATGGAATGAACACTGAATTCAGCAATTTCAGATCGGATTCCCTCCCCTTTTTTTCTTTTTTTGGACGATATTTTGCCTTCCAATTTGCAGCTCCTCTAGAAATGTGTTTTTTACTTGGCCCATTCCTATCTATTTTTGCCTTGCATTGTCCCATTTACCATTTAATCTCTCCTGTCTTCCACCATATCACAGATTGTTCCTTTCGCTCTTTCCTTGCTTTCCCCTTTCTTTAGAAACTGTTAAATCTCTAAGCTATGATGAAAGATCTGCAAACTGCAAGGTTGATTCTGTTTCTTTCACCATAGATGCAGCCAGAACTTCTGAGTATTTTCAGCACTTACTGTTTTTATCACCTATATTTTAAATTGTGAAATGTGGGAGCAATTTGCGTTGAGCAATGTCTCACGTACAGCGATCAGATAACAGAGCAGATAATCTGTTATAACAGGGCGCTGGTTGAGGGATAACTGGGAGAATTGTAATTTACATCAAGTTTGTGAAATAATCAAAGACATGGCATATTGGTGAAATAACGAGTTATTTCACTCACTATCATTTTATTCCCCTTGATGCAATGGAAATTAAAATTTATCTCATGCTATTTAGCTGGAAACAAGTTCACAGTTTTTTTCTATTGTACAGCTGATCTTTGCAGAGAATTCCATGATAATTCATATTTGAACGGCCAATATTGATAACAGTTTCAATGCACGAGCAACATTTCTATGCTATGACAGTGGTCCTGGGAGCAAATTGCTGATTCTATGCCCCTTGAATAATGCCCTAGGTTTACCACAAAAGAAATATTATATGAGCGATAAATACTAATCACTAGACATTGTATGTATTCGATGTTTACTGGACTGAAGCTCTTTGATTCATTTGTAATTTAATTCAGACCAATAAACCAATAAACACATCTCAGAATCTTAGTGTCAAAGGAAGCATGGGATCAGCAAAACGAGTGAATCAGCGACCTGTGGAAATAGTCAATGATGCTTGACAGTAGAACAGTTGGCGCATTTCAGTTCAATTGACTGAGATGACTCACCCGTACAGATGACACTGGCATCATTTTCATGTGAGCAGCTAAACTGATCCCAGGATGAAACAGGACAATCCCACAATCGCGTCTCATTCCCCCGACACCTGAAACTTTCCTTCCACACTGGACCGGCTCCCTTCCCAAAGCGAGCTCCTCCCGGGATTGAGATTACTGTCCCACACTGAAGGTGCTCACAGACCACGTTGGCGTCTTCCAAATCAAAGTAAACTTCACACACCGTCCCCCACTGGTCTCCATGTAACACCTCCACCCGGCCTGAGCATCTGTTCGTCCCATCAACAAATCGAGGTCCATGTTTCCCTGTATTGGAAACAAATACAAATCCAAATAATTTATAAATCATCTTTTGCATAGAAACAGCAAAATAGAAAATGGGTATAACAGTTGAATCTTATATACACGATTATTTATCCAGACTTTACACAGATTATCTATCAAAAAAAATTAGAATTACCACAGCAGCACAAAAGCAAAATACTGCGGATGTTGGAAATCTGAAATATAACAGAAAATGCTGGAAATACTGAGCAGGGCTAGCAGCATCTGTGGAGAGATCAAGAGAGTTACGTTTTAGGTCTGTGTCCTTTCATCATAATAATTAGTACAGGACCTCTTTAAGAAGTTGGCTGAACACTCAAAAATTAACAGCAAATGGAGTTTAATGCGGAGAAGTGTGAGGTGATTCACTTTGGAAGGAGTAACAGCAATGCAGAGTACTGGGCTAATGGGAAGATTCTTGGTAGTGTAGATGAGCAGAGAGATCTTGGTGTCCAGGTACATAAATCCCTGAAAGTTGCTACCCAGGTTAATAGGGCTGTTAAGAAGGCATATGGTGTGTTAGCTTTTATTAGTCGGGGGATCGGGTTTAGGAGCCACGAGGACATGATGCAGCTGTACAAAACTCTGGTGAGGCCGCACCTTGAGTATTGCGTGCAGTTCTGGTCACCGCATTATAGGAAGGATGTGGAGGCTTTGGAAAGGGTGCAGTGGAGATTTACTGGGATGTTGCCTGATATGGAGGGAAGGTCTCACGAGGAAAGGCTGAGGGACTTGGGGTTGTTTTCGTCAGAGAGAAGGAGGAGGAGAGGTGACTTAATAGAGACATACAAGATAATCAGAGGGTTAGATAGGGTGGATAGTGAGAGTCTTTTTCCTTGGATGATGATGGCAAACACGAGGGGACATAGCTTTAAGTTGAGGGGTGATAGATATAGGACAGATGTCAGAGGTAGTTTCTTTACGCAGAGAGTAGTAGGGGCGTGGAACGCCCTGCCTGCAACAGTAGTAGACTCGCCAACTTTAAGGGCATTTAAGTGGTCATTGGATAGACATATGGATGAAAATGGAGTAGTGTAGGTCAGATGGTTTCACAGGTCGGCGCAACATCGAGGGCCGAAGGGCCTGTACTGCGCTGTAATGTTCTAATTCTAATTCTTGTTGCAAATGCTAATCGATTGTTGGTCTTTATCTCTTGGATTTTGGAATATAAAGATGAAGGATGTGATGTTTCTGTTGTATCTGTTGTCACTTTTGGGAACTGCACTTCACAAAACCATTGCCTTTGGAGGTGGTTCAGGACAGAGTCACGAGAATGGCAACAATACTTAAAGCGTTACATTATGAAGACAAGTTTCATAAACTTTGTTTGAAGTAGTTTTAGTTTAGAAGGATTACAGCTTATCTAGTTGATGTGTTTAAAATGTTTAAGTGGTTTGATAGATGAGCGACAGAAGATCTGAAGAACAAATAGAGAACAAGCTTATTTGGGAGCTGCTTTTCTTTATGAGGGATGTGGACATCTCTGGCAGAGGTGGCAGTTATTGCTCAACTTTATTTGCCCTTGAAACCGGTGTCAGGACCGTCCTCTTGAACTGCAATTGCCTGCATGGGGGATGTTCTGTTGCAATTCAGTAAGGTCGTTAGAGTTAAGGCAAAGTGTGCAAGCAATGGGCAGCACAGTGGCGCAGTGGTTAGCACCGCAGCCTCACTGCTCCAGCGACCTGGGTTCAATTCTGGGTACTGCCTGTGTGGAGTTTGCAAGTTCTCCCTGTGTCTGCGTGGGTTTTCTCCGGGTGCTCCGGTTTCCTCCCACATGCCAAAGACTTGCAGGTTGATCGGTTAATTGGCCATTATAAATTGCCCCTAGTATAGGTAGGTGGTGGGGAAATATAGGGACAGGTGGGGATGTAGTAGGAATATGGAATTAGTGTAGGATTAGAATAAATGGGTGGTTGATGGTCGGCACAGACTCGGTGGGCCGAAGGGCCGCTTTCAGTGCTGTATCTCTAAACTAAGCCAAACTAAACATAGACTGTACCTTTAGCTGCATGTGTTGTAAGCAGAGTGGGAAGTTTGGAATTTTGTAATTAGTGGCTAAGACTGAAATCTCGCCTTAACATTTAGCATTTCGCTTGTAATTAAAAACCAAACTGCAAGGCAGTTCATTGTTAGCAGTTAACAATGCTAGTCAGGGTAGCAGTAAGCAGTCAATCAGCTGTGCTTGTCCGAACTGGGGTAATTACTGTCAGCTGGAAACTGTCTAAACTGTTGCATCTTGAATGTGCCTCAAAAGGCTGGACAGTCCAAAACCACGGGTCACAGTCTCAGGATACGGATTATGCTATTTAGAACCGAGATGAGGAGAAATGTCTTCACTCAGAAGGTGGTGAACCTGCGGAATTCTCTACCACAGAAGGCAGTGGATGCCAGATCACTAAATATATTCAAGAAGGAGATAGATATCTTTCTTAATGCCAAAGGAATCAAGATATATGGGGAAAAACGGGAACAGAGTACTGAATTAGATGATAGGCCATGACTTTTTTTGAATGGCGGAGCAGGCTCCAAAGGGCTGTCTGGCCTACGCCAACTCCGATTATCTATGTTTCTATTTTAGACTTCGAGTAAGGCAGAGTGTAAACAAAGATTGCAATGTTAACTGAATACATAGTGGGAAGTTAGAGTTTGCTCAGAGTAAGAATTCGGTTCATAGTGGGAACAGGAGGTATTTTTTATTATTTCACAGGGGGTGGGACCTTCGGGCGAGGACAGCATTTATTACCCATGCCGAACTGCCCTTGCAAAGATGGTGGTGAGCTGCCTTCTTGCACCACTGCAGTGCATGCGCTTTCAGTGCACTCACAGCGCTGTTCGGAAGGGAGTTCCAGGATTGCACTCAGCGACAGTGAAGGACCAGTTATATAGTTCCAAATCAGGATGGTGTGTGCTTTGGAGGAGAACATGCAGATGGTGTTCCCATGCATCTGCTGTCCTCGTCCTTTTAGGTAGTAGAGAGTGAGCGTTCGGATGGAGGTGTTCTGTTTTGTCTGTTAAACTGGAGTCACCAATTTAAAAGAGCGTCACGGCCAGCAGCAGCAGAGCCTATTGGAAGGGGCTGAGAGACAGACACCAGGCAAATAAAGGGACAAACTAACTCAGTGAAGCAATTATCAGGTCAGAGTGTGAGAGGACGTGGGTAAGTTGTAAATACGTATTAAGTTAATTGATGAGTGCTTAGTGTTTCGGCGTTAGCTAACCAGTAAAATAGCGTTAAAGCTAAAATGCATCTGCAAATAATTTTACCTCAAAAATAAAGACAGACTAAGTTCTGGCAGAGCAGTTTTTTTTCTCGAGATAGGAATGTGTAGATAATGGAACTGTCCCGAGGGAACATGTCTGTCGTAGATATCGCCACCTGGAAACTCTCTGGCTCAGTATCATAGAGCTGTTGTGGGAATTGGAGAAACACCAACACATATGGCAGCAAGAAGAGTATTTGACAGTTTGCTGCAGATTTCAGTCACACCTTGTAGAGAGCGGCAGGATCAGAATGAGGTTGTTGCAGCTTATAGTGCTCAGTAATGGAAATCCAGATCTAATGGAGAATGAGAATATACAGAAGTGAACAGGAACAATGTACTGTATATTTGTGAGGATAAGGATGAAGACTGTCAGAAGGACAGCCAGAATATTGACCGGGATACCTTCGAATAGGAAGCTGTTCAAAAGGAGGAGGAGTGGAGCATAATGTGATACTTTTAAGTGATTCAATAATTAGGGCATTAAGAGTCCCACACAGTATTTTCCCAACTTGTGCGAAGTGAGGGTTATCGCAAATCAGATTGCAAGAATGGAGGGGAAATATCCAGTCGTTGTGGACCATGTAGGGATAAACAACATAGCAAAGTGTAGGCAAGAGGTTCTTTTTGGAGATTACCAGGAGCTGAAATATAAAAGAAGATCTCAAGGATTATAATCTCTGGATTATTATACAACCCGCTTGCACATTGGCATAGGAAAAATAAATGATTAAGGAGATGAACACGTGCTTGAAGATTATGATGTTGGAAACAGGTGTTTCACTCCATGGGATGCTGGCACCC
Source organism: Heterodontus francisci (assembly GCF_036365525.1). Taxonomy (NCBI): domain Eukaryota; kingdom Metazoa; phylum Chordata; class Chondrichthyes; order Heterodontiformes; family Heterodontidae; genus Heterodontus; species Heterodontus francisci. The sequence continues at coordinate 83,622 of NW_027140956.1, read as the reverse complement.
GTACTGGGATATTAAAGAATTATTCTGTTGGAATGAGCAGCACTTGAATCGGGATGGGATCAGGGTCCCAGAATAAAGGATAAATAGGGTTGTTACAGGAACCTTATACTAGTAAATGGGTGAGGGGAGGCTGGTGAGGGCGGGGTGAGGGGGCAGAGCACAGTTGTAAATGTAGCACATCTCGGTGCTACAGGGGAATAGAAAACTAAAGCATGCAACATTTGAGTCAGACCATTTTACGGTTTTACATCACGTGCCTTTGCGCTGAAAACAGCAGTTGCTTTCTTGGAAAAGCATTTGTTAGAATTACTGACAGACCGCGACGTTTTGGGCCATGTACTCTGCCCATTGTCTGGAGAAATAATTGTAATTGGTGGAAGCAGTCTGTTTATATGCAGTGCAGAACGGGAATCTGGGCAGGATCTTACTACTGTTAGGTTATTACATGTTCTTGCTCTGGCTGTTATTGGTCAGTTAATTATATTCCATGAGAGGTCAGGAGATGCCATTATTCCTTCTGCTGATTCGTTAGTTATTGTGCATTGTGGCAAGTCAATCCATGCTACTGTTCTGGTCGTGGTATGCTGGCTGCACAGCAGGTGCTTGTGCGTTTTCTCGAGGAGGGAAACCCTGATATTCACTGAGGAACAGGCCACTTTTAGGGGGAAGTTCTTGTGTTTATCGATCTCCATAGCTTCCCTGACGCAGTGAACGGCACAAGGCTGCCATCAAAGAAGATCAACTCAATGACCACCACATTGAATGGTCCAATTCCAAACTCAACCTCATCTGTTATGGACTGGCATGCAAGACACAATAACATCATAATATAAAAGAGACCAAAAACATGCAAAAATGCAAAACAAAAATGCACAGATCTTCGTGAATGGCAGAGATACCAAGAATAGCAAAGGATGACAAAACAGATCTCAAGAGCGACAAATCTTTGACAATAACGTCAGAAATATATTGTCATTAAAAGCAATGTGGTCTCATTACAATCACAGTTGTGATATTATAAATGAAAATAAGGAAATGGCAGGAATTATACATAATTACTTTGCATCAGTATTTACATGGACACAACTTATATTAAGGTTCTTTGTTGCCGCAGTCGGACAAATGCTGCCCTGACATTGAGGGCAGTCACTCTCTGCTGGAATACAGCTATCTCTTCCATATTTGTACAAAGGGTATGATGAGGTCTGAAGCTGAGTGGTCCGACAAACCCAAACTGAGCAACAGTGAGTAGTTTATTGGTAAGTACTGCTTGATAGCGCTGCAAACAAGAGCTTCCATCACTTTGTTAATGATTGAGAGCAAACTGCTGGGTCAGTAATTAGAAAATTGCAATTGTCACACTGCTATTTAAAGAAAGGTTAGCGAGGGAACCGAGGGAAGTATAGATTGGTTAGCCTAACAGCAGTTGTCAGGGAATTACTAGAGTGTACATTTAAAGATGGAGTGTCTGATCACCTTGAAAAGTTACTGCTAATCAGAGAGAGCCAGCGTGGATTTGTAAAAGGTAGATCATGCTTGATGAACCTGATCAAATATTTTGTGGCGGTAACTGAAGTAGAGGACAGGGGAACCTCAATGGATGTTATTCAGATGAACTTCCAGAAAGCACTCAACAAAATCCCTCGTAACTGATTGTTGGCTAAAGTTGAAGCTCATAGAATTTAGGGAAAATTATTGACCTACTTAGGACGTTAGTTTAGTGGCAGGAGATAGACAGCAGGGAGAATGGGCAGATCATCGAACTGGCAGGCTGTGATGGCGCCGTCCGGCAGGAACCTCAACTATTCACCATATTTATTAATGATTTAGATGGCTGGATAGAAAGCCACATACAATTAACATATTCAATATTGCCATTGAAAGAAACCATCAGCCATATTGCAATCATGCATATTTTAAGCATAACTTTACAAAAAATAAAGATACAGTGACTGTGTAAAACTTTTTCAATATTGGTGAGTGTGAGGAATCCAATTTGGAATTTCAAAGATTACAGTACTTTCTAAATGGTGAAAAGCCGGACGCAACACAGTGAAAAGAGACTTCAGGGTCATGGGCAATTGCAGGAGCGAAAATCAAAACAGCCAATGGAATGCTGTGCTTTATATCTAGTGGAATGGAATACAAGGGGCTAGAAATGATACTGCAGCTAAAAAAGAAACTGGTCAGGCCCCATCTGGTGCAATGTTCAGCTATGGGCAATATGCATTGGGAAGGATATGTTGACCAGGGAGAGTGTGCAGCATAACAGATACTAGAATGATTCCTTGGCTTCAAATGTTTCTGTTTTTTATTCATTCATAAGATGTGGGTGTGGCAGGCAAGGCCAGCATTCATTGTTCATGCCTCGTTGCCTTTCACAACTGGGTGACTTTTCGACTATGGAAGAGGACAGTTAAGAGTCAACAACATTGCTGTGGGTCTCTAGTCACATGTAGGCCAGACCAGGTACCAATGGCAGATTTCATCCCCTCAGGATATGATTAAACAAGATTTTTTCTTAATTACAATCGACAATGGTTTCATGGTCACCATTACTGAGACGAGTATTCAATTCCAGATTTATTAACTGAATTTAAATTCCACATGCTGCGATGGTGGGAATTGAACCAGCGTCCCCAAAATTTGCCTGGGACTCTGTATTGCCCGTCCAGTAACATTAGCACCACGCCACTGCCTCCCCTCATTCTGAAGAAGGATTACACAAACTGAGGCTGGGTTCCCTGAAATTTGGAAGAGTCATATCCTTTCACATTCCCAACCTATGTCTTCCAGCTGCTGGAAAGTCTTTGGGAATTCTGCAGGTTAGCTACTTGCCACAGAATGCCGATCATCTGACCTGCTCCCGTCACACAACATTATTGTGAATGGTCTAGTTCAGTTTCTTGTCAATGACAACACCCAGTAGGATTTGATAGTGTTAGTGAATTCACTGATTATAATAGCTAGGGGAGATGTTATTGTCTCTCTTGTTGGAAATAGTCATTACCTGACACGGAGGTGGTGAGTGTGTTACTTTCTACCTTTCAGCCCAAGTCTAAATAATGTCATGATCTTGATGTATGTGGGCATGAACTGTTTCTTAATCCGAGGAATTGTGAACGGAACTAAAGACCATGCAATCATCAGCAAAAAGCCCAAATTCTGTCATTTTGATGGTGGGAAGGTAACTGACCAAGCACCAGAAGACAGTTGGGCCTCAGGGAACAATTAGGAAACACATTTTTCTGTACAAACAGTGTAAATCTGGAACATTCCCTTACAACTTCCAAAGTAAAGAGTTGTGGATGTTACATCTAATCTAAATTTTCAAGACTAATTTTGTTCAATTTTTTCTAGCTCGGTGTATCAAGGAATCTGGTTCAAAGCCAGGTAAAGAGACTTTGAAGAACATATCAGGTATGATCTAACTGAATGATCGAACAGGCTAGTGCAACTGAAAGCTGTGTACTGACAATGTGGATATGTGTCCGATCCTGTCATATTCAGCGAGTAAAATTCACACATTCTATAAAATAACTTTGTAATCTTTCACTTCTGGCCTGATTGCACTGAGCAGTGCGAGAGTGCAGCCGTTCTTTGATACCCTGCCGTTCAGTAAGTGTTAACGTGGGCACAGTGGAACAGTGGTTAGCATCACAGCTATAGTGACCTGTGTTCAGTTCTAGGTGCTGTCTGTGCGGAGTTTGCACGTTCTCCCTGTGAATGCGTGGGATTCTGCCGCGTGCTCTGGTTTCATCCCACAGCGAAAGACTTGCAGGTCGATAGTAAGTTGACCATTGTAAATTACCCCTACTGTGGGTAGGTGCTAGGAGAATGGTAGGTAATGTAGGATTAGTATAAATGGGTGGTTGTTGGTCGGCAGAGACTCGGTGGGCCGAAGGACTTGTTTCACTGTTGTATGATAAGAATAATAACGTGGTCAGGGAGGGTCAGAAGGCTATTGTAATGTCGGATCATTCGTGGTGTTCAAATTAAAGTATCGAAATAGGCCAGTGCATATTCATTTAGTCAACTCCCAACTGTTGCAGCCAATATTCAATTCTAAATATACATTCGGTGCAGTGGTAAACAAACTTGCGAAAATTCTGCTTCTTGCAGAATCAATGTTAAGATTTAGAACCATCTTGTTTACCAGTAATTGCGGGTATTTTGTATCACGTTACACCAGACCTTTAGCAGTAATAGTAAACTATAATGACGAGTCTAGATATGAACCTTTCAGACCGAAACATGGGAATGTCACTTTCCTCAATTTTCCAAATATTAAGCAGGAAGTTGTCTGCTTTTAGGTAAGTCTGTACTCACCGGAACAGATCACACTGGCATCGTTCCTGTGGCTGCACTCCTGCTGAGTTCCTTGAAAATGACGGCAGTCGAATAAAGTGGACTCGTTTCCAGTGCATTCAAAGATATCAGTCCGTACGAGCCCAGTGCCCTCTCCAAAATGGGCATATCTTGGCACAGACACGGCGACTCCACACTGAAGCCGACTACAGACCACATTGGCGTCTTTCAAATCCCAGTCAAGGTCACACACTGTACCCCAGTTTTCACCGTACTGGATCTCCAGTCTGCCTGAGCATGGAGAGTCTCTGGATGTTAGTCTAGGAGATCTGTGATCTGAATAAGCATATTATATCATAATTAGCATAATCCGTTAATAATCACAATAATACAAATATTTATATTTCAATACGCATCTGATTAATCACAGATCTGGCACTAGTCGTTCTCAGATTCTGTTCAAAACTGATTATGCTGGATTTCCTGTATCACCTCTGCTTATAATGTGACAGGACTGTCATGTTTAAAATGTTCCTTTATTTATTTACAACTTATCCAGTCGCCGTCACTGCAACTGAGAAACATGCACTGTATCAGCAGTAAGAACTGGGCAAGAAGTATTGTGTGACAAGAACTGGTGCTAGAAGTACTGTTGTTCATATTTAACATAAATGATTTCGACTCAGAAAAGGGACGTACAATTGTAACATTCACTAATGACATCTACTTGGAACAATAGTTAATACAAAGGCAGATTGTGAGAAAAATACTTTACATTAACAAAATTGGAAATGATTTTTAATGCAGATAAATGAGCACTTGCACATTTGGGTAGGAAGACTGAGAACCCATATTCCTTGGACAATGATACTGTAAATTGTGTCGAGGAGCAATGGGACTCAGGGGTACAGATATAAAAATCAATAAAATAGCAATACAGGTTAACAAAGCTCCAGAAAATACAAAAAAATATTGAGGTTTATTTATGAGAGAAACGTTGAAAGGAGAGTCACACCCAGCACAAGGAAAGATTTTGTGTTGGTTGTGAGAAGGTTGATTGGGTGCGAACCAGTCAGTGTTTCCCTACTTATCCAGGCAGTGTGTAACTGAGCAACTTTACACCATATCCGTTGAATGCTCGTGCTGTAACTGCAGTAACTTTACTGGTTCAGCTTGGCTAGAGTTGTCGCTAGCTTTGGAGCACTGATCTGCAGCACGACAGCTGGAGTGTGATCGGGCCCTTAACTTTTGCTTTGTGCTTTGTGCTCAGCCGCTTCTTAATGTTGTGTGCCGTAATCTTCGGAATGGACCAAACAATAGAACGCATTTGCACAGCGCTAACCCATTGACATGAAATGCCACACAATACTTCTCACCTTTTGTGAGTCTGAATAACTGCCTTTAACCCACACTTTGTTGACTGTTTTGTAGCCAGTTTGCTACAGTCTGTCATGATCACCCTTCAAAGCCCTTCGGAAGCAATTAATTACCTTGAAACCACATTCACAATTTTAAGTTTAAAATTGGACAGACAGTTTGACACCAACTAGATGCAGCAGTCAGCATATAATCATAGAATGTTTACAGCACAGAAGGAGGCCATTCAGCCCGTTGTTTCCATGCTAGTTATCTGTCAGAGCACCTCACTAGTCCTGGTGTTTGCAATTTTCTTGAGTTCCTCCCTCCCTTCCATTTCCTGACTAACAGCTAAAGCTGAGATGTTACTTTTATCCTCAATAGTGAAGACCGATGCCAAATATCTGCTCAATTAATCTGTCATCTCCTTATTTTTCATTATTAATTCCCCAGATTCACATTTTATAAGTTCAACCCTCACTTTGTTACCTCTTTTCTTTTTATATATATATATAAACTCTTACTATCTGTCCTTCTATATCTATCTGGCCTTCTCTCGTCCTCTAATGTTACCTGCCTAATCAAGCTTTTAGTCATCATTTGCTTTTTAAAAAATATTTTGCCCAATCTTTTGACCAGCCTCCCATCTTTGCGCAATTGGAGGCTGTCAGTTTGAAACGACCTTTGGCTGTTGTACTTAACCACGGATTACGGGACCCACTCTTGGAATGTTTCTTACTCGTTGAAATATGTGAAATTGTGTATTCTGAAATATTCCCTTGAATGTCTGCCATTGCATCTCTATGGACCTATCCCTTAACCTGATATGCCAGTTCACTTTAGCTGGCTTTGCATTCATGTCCTTATAATTGCCCTAATTTAATTTAAACTATTAGTCTTGGTCCCACTCTTCTCTCCCTCAAACTGAATGTAAAATTCAATCATATCATGATCACTACGACCAAGGGGCGCCTTAACTGTGAAGTTATTAATTATTCCTACCTCATTGCACAATACCAGGTCTAGTATAGCCTACTCTCTGGTTGGCTCCACAAGGTATTGTTCCAAGAAATTATCTCGAAAATATTCTGTGCAGCCCTCATCTAGGCTACCTCTGCCCGACTGATTTTTCCAGTCCATATGTAGGTGAAAATACCACCTCCTTCCCACCCCCACCCCATAATTATCACTGTACATTTCTGATAAGCTGCCATTATTTCTTGCTTTATACCCCGGACCACAGTGTGGTTAATATTAGGCGGCCTGTGCACCACTTCTTACAAGTGACTTCTTGCCTTTATGATTTTTCATCTCTACCCGAACAGATTCTACATCCTGGTCTCCTGAACTTCAGTCATCCCTCTCTGTTGCGCTAATACCGTCATTAATTAACAGAGCTACCTCTCCACCTATTCCTGGCTTCCTGTCCTTCCTAAATGCCATGTATCCTTCAATATTCAGGTCCCAGTCTATATATATAAAAATGACCTGGACCTTGGTTCACAGGCACAATTTCAAAGTTTGCAGATGATACAAAACTTGGAAGCATTGTGAACTGTGAGGAGGATAGTGCAGATCTTCAAAAGGACATTGACAAGTTGGTGGAATTGGCAGGCTGTTGGTGGATGAAGTTCAATGCAGAGAAATGCGAAGTGATTCATTTTAGTCGGAAGAACATGGAGATAAAATATAAAATTCTGAAGGGGTAATAGGAGTTTGATAGTGCATAAGTAATTGACGGAGGCAGACCAGGTTGAGAGAGCGTTTAATAAAGCATACACTGTCCTGGGCTTTATTCATCGATGCATCGAGCACAAGAGCAAGGAATTAAGTTGAGCTTGCATAAGACACTGGTTCAGCATCAGCTGGAGTATTGTGTCCAGTTCTGGGCGCCGCAGTTGAGGAAAGATGTGAGGGCATTGGAGAGATTACAGAGACGTTTCATGAGAATGGTTCCAGGGATGAGGAATTTCAGTTATGATGATAGATTGGAAAAGTTAGGACTGTTTTCCTTGGAGAAGAGAAGGCTGAGAGGTGATTTGATAGAGGTATTCAAAATAATGAGGGTCCTGGACAGAGTAGATGGAGAGAAATTGTTTCCACTGGTGAAAGGACCGAGAAGGAGAGGGTACAGATTTAATGCATTTGGTAAAAAAATCTTTTTTCATGCAGCGCGTATTTAAGATCTGGAATGTTTGTCTGAGAACGTTGCGGAGGCTGGTTCAATTGAAGCATTCAAAAGGGAATCAGACAGTATATGAAAAGGAAGAATGTGCAGAGTTATGGAGAGAAGGCAGGGGAATGGAACTGAGTGAATTTCTCTTTCAGAGAGCCCATGCAGACAAGATGGGCCGAATAGCCCCCTTCAGCATTGTAACAGTTCAGTGATTCTGTGATATTGCCTCTCCTCCTTGTTCCAACCAGAATGTACCAGTTTCCACTTCTCTGCATTCAATTTCATCTGCCAACTGTCCGCCCATTTCACCAGCCTTTCTTTGTCTTCTTGAAGTCTATCACTATCCTCCTGACAGTAACTGGTCTGGATTTCAGGGAAACTCGGCGCTTTTCTTCCAATAGTTCAACGATGTTGAGTTTAATCGTTGCAGCTGCTTCCGGAACGATCTGAGCTCCTTCGTTTAATATTCTGTGCATTTCACTTTCTCAATATTTGCCAAAATGTAAATGGCAATGCGCAGGCAGCTGCGGGATCTTACAGAGCAGTTATCTTTGTGATTCCCACAATAACTGCGGACCCATTACTTCAGCTCCCCGAGGCTGAGGAACCTCCCTCCCTCCCTCCCTTCCCTTTTCCCCAGTCTCAGCTTCACAATGTGTGTGATATATCAGATCTGAGGCCATGCGATCATTGCAGGCGGACAGCCGGGCTGACAGTACATGCCCGGCAGCGGCTGCTGGGTTGATGAATGGAGAGTTGGATTGAGATTGTGACATTTCCATCGGTTCTGATGATTCACTGCGGATTTAGGGAAAATCTCAATAGAAACTACTCTGTCTGCATTGTAAATGTGCTGAGTATCAGGTATTGGCTGCTCCCGGTGGAGAATGTTTATTAAATATAATACTAATGATATAATTTTAAACACTGATCCTAATATTAACATTAATTCTGACCGGAGATTACTGGAATTATTATCATCTGACTTTCCGGGTACGGACCGTCCTGGATTGTTTTACTTTCACTTCATCACAGAATCTATCAGCCGCGGCGGGAGATGAGAGACTGAGAAAGATTTTTACCTGAGTAGATGACGCCGGCATCGTTGGAGTGTGACCAGGAATAGTGATCCCATTGAGCTGACTTACAGTCCCGCAGAGAGGCCTCGGTCCCGCTGCACTTTACATTCTCCGTCACAATGGGTCCGGAACCTTCCCCAAAGTGAGCCTGGCGCGGTGCAGAGACCGCAGTCCCGCAGCCCAGCTCCCGACAGACAACAGCAGCATCCGGCAGGTACCAGCGATAGTCATCCACAGTCCCCCACTGCCCCCTGTAGTGAATCTCCACTCTCCCAGCGCACCGACTGCCCCCATTCACCAGTCTCAGCTTCACCATCTCTGTAAAATATCAGAAATATCATCAAGCAGTTATAGTGTGTTAAACCCACAGGTTCCCAGCGCCCGGACCCTCCCCATTCACCAGTTATGCATTGACAGGAATATCAGTCTGCACTCAGAACCCTAATAAAAATCGGAGAATATATTACACACGAAAAAAGGAAAGGGAAATACTAACACACGGTGCAAACGAGCGGGGAACCGGGAGACTGCCGGATATTCCCACCAACAGAGCTGCTCCAATGAGAACTGGGTGGGGACAGGCTCAGAAAAGTTCTCACCTGCAGAAGTGGGGAGATGGGCGTGGCTGTAATGATCACATGTTTACGCGCTCAGAACTCATTGCACGAACACAGTGAGACCCCAGCACCAGGAAAGAGCAGAGGAAATTGTACCCACACCCAGTACAGCCAATGAAGACAGGGCTGGCTGGTGATGTGATCTTGATGTCAGCGCAGATTGGTTAGCTGGACCTTTGGACCGGCAGCAGTGTCAGTGGAGCTGATCCTTCACAAATTGCTTTTTAGAGACCCTCAGTTATTGTCCCTCTGCATGAAGGCAGCACTCATCTCTCAACTAGGTAACAGTGTGAGTGGAGCTGATCCTTCACACTTTGCTTTTTAGAGACCCTCAGTTATTGTCCCTCTGCATGAAGGCAGCACTCATCTCTCAGCCAAAATTAAAGATCTTTAGTCACAGTATGAGGGACACCCTCCCTTTCTGACTCTCAACTGGGCAGCGGGTTAATCCGTGATCAAAGAAAATGCTGAGATTGTTGCCCAAGCTTAATATTTAATGGGATGGATTTGAGCAGAGAGAGAGCAGATAGTGTGAAAATAAAGGGCGATTACCTGACGGGTCAGTCGTACTGTTCCCAGGTCTGCCTGAAATGAGAAGTTAACAATTAGAGTTCACTAGTGCAAGAAATGAATGAAACTGTCAGAAAGAAAAAACACAAATACAACTAACTGCAGGGTCATTATTCCCGTGACTTGCAGAATAAATTATATCGGGATCTGTGATTTCATTCCTGAAAACAGAAAATACAGTTTCTGCAACACATTAATATTGGTAATGGGATAAAATATATCCAGAATTGTTTTCACATATACACACACTGACATCCGGATACACTCTCTCCTTGTGCTGACGTGGGGTGGGCTGCATGTTTTACCAGTGTGAAGGTGCTCTGAGAAGGCGATGGTGATGGTCCTCTCCCTTATAGAGTCTTACAATGAAACAGCACAGAGGGACCCCATTCCGCCCATGGTGCCAATGCTGTCTCTTAGTAAGAGGTGTCTAATTAGTCCCACTCCCATTCCCAATCGCTCTTTAAATTTGTGCTGATGGTGCTCTGATCATTGATGACCCGTATGTAGATACCCTGAGAAGCGGGTGGTGATGGATACCCTTTTAAACCCGCTGGTGATGGCACTGTCAGTGAATTCAGCTTTCCGATCTAAAGTTCGAGAAGGGATGGCAACATAAATTAAAGATTTTCCGATCCTGTGGTCAATTTCAGTGCCTTTTAATTTACTGCAAATTCTTCCACCTGTAACTTTCAAAGTTTCTGTAAACGTGTAATTGGGCTATTCTGTCGTTGAATAAATTATATAGCTTCCTCAAACGAAACAAAACAAGATGAACGGTCTGTCAGCCTGCTGACTCCGTGCTGACTGTTTCTTACTAAGCTCCTGCTGTTCTGATTGTCTCGTCACCTGCCCTCGCCGACGTGCCCGATTCGTTTATCCGTTAATGATGTTCGATCAATGGTCCTCCCATTGACTGGTTAAGCGTTTCTGCTCTTCAAAATTCAGTCAGTCGGTTGACCTGTACCCAATCCCCCTGATACAATGTGTCTCACAGATCTCCAGGCGTTTATCTATTCTCAACATTATATACTAAAGATGGTGTGTTGACCTGATCCCAATCCCCCTGATCACAATGTGTCTCACAGATCTCCAGGTGTTTTTCTATTCACAATATTATATACTAGAGACAGTGTGTTGACCTGCTCCCCAACTCCCTGGTGAAAATATATCTCCCATGGATCATTGTCTCTTTGTATACTCTGGTGATATATTATGGACAACAGGACACCGATTCCTGTCCTCAGCTGTGCTGACCGAGCAATCTTGAATGTGTTACTGTTTCCCAACTACAATCTCACTGGTCTCTTTATGATCCTAATTCTGTAATGTATATACTGTGTGACTTCCTCCCAGTCCTGAAGCCTTAGCATTCCTACCAACTTTCCCTGTTAATTGTCAGTTCCCACAAATTCCCCCTTTCCAGTGGCCCAATGACAGACGAGGGGGAATAATCTTTCAGTATTTACTGAAAAACGGTTCCAATCTCAGTATTTCTGTCGAGTCCATGAATCCTCTTCAATCCACTCATTCATTTCCCCTACTCTTCATGCATTTATCATTTCAGCCTGTAACCATCCATGTCACGTGGGATTTTTTTCTCCAGATAATCCAGTGGTTCAAGGAGAAAGCCCACGAATACCCTTTTAGGGAAACTAGGGATAGACAATACATGGGTGGAGGACAACATCGCCAACATGACGACAGTGGTTCAAGAAAACACCCCGCCATCCTGTCTGGCTGAGCAGGGTTGTTCAGTATATTCTGCCTGGCCAGCGAACTCATTTTCCGAAAATGAATTTAAATAATTATAACCGAGATTCCCATACTTGTCTATTCGGCCAGTTTATCTCTTACTGTCTCAGAGAAATGTTCAGTCAATCCCCTTTCTCAATCATTACTATTTTTCCATTTATCTGCACTGCTCCTCATTTCTGCTGATTCCTCCATTTTGCTCTCAGATCCCTCCTCGCAGTATCCAACTGCTCTCATTATTGTTCTTGAAAAAGTTTGAATGCATTTCTGTGTACCGTTTTTCAAATCTCCGATATATGCAGAGAATATATTCACTATTCCAACACTCTTCTGGTCGGCCTCCTACCCTTGGTAAACCTCAGCTGATCTAAAACTCTGCTGCTGTTATCCTGGCATGGACAGTCCCGCTGTCACTGACTCCCGGATCCCAACGCCTTCGATTTCAGTGTTCACACCGTTACCTTCCTGATGTTTAGACTTTTGGGTTTGATGCCAAACTGTTAAGTTATTTTAACATTTTATACATATGTTAAATTACTATGGTACCATATTACGACAAACAGTAATATAGAAAAAAATAATTATAAATAACAATAAACTCAAAGGAGTTGAATTGAAACGGGACAAACGTGGGATATTCAAAGCCCAGAATTTAAACTCTTGAATGAGTTACAAAACCAGGGACAGCGGTGGTTTAGAGGATACAAAATACAGTCAATGCAGAGAGTTTATGAGTGCATGCTTCGAACGGCAGATTATTAGGTGCGTCAAGAAACAAAATAATTATATTATATCAAACTATTTTATTTCCAATTTGAACTACTTCCACAATTAAATGAGCTCTTGGGGATTTCAGAAGCAAATTAATTGATAGAATTACAGTTATTGTAGATTACACTCACAAGTAAAGCACCGGACAGAAGGAACTCATATCAAACAATCCGGATTCTGTGTGTCAATACTATTATCAGTAACGTTTAGCCATCTATCTCCATAACATATCAACTAGTGTCTGAAGAAACGTTACCACGGTTCGAAATAATCAAAGACGCATCGAACCTTTACAGTACCGAGACAAATTGTTCTGGGCACTGTCTATTGAATTGAAATATGCAAACAAATTCAGGGTTTGTTCCACAGGTGACCAGAGTATGGCACATGTAGAAGGACATTAAAGAATTTAATAGGAGTAGGATTAGGCCATACTGCCTACCCAGACTATTCCGCCATTCAATAAGATCATGAATGATCGACTGCCCCAGATCAACTTTCCCACCTTTTCCCAGAGATTGGGAAACAACTCCGGATCTTTCACTGAACACTGCATCGCACCATATACAAAGTATGGGACATGTGGAAAGAGATTCAGAAATACGTCTGGAAATTAAATACTACATCAAATGTATGAATCATGTAGAAAGAGACTGAGAAACACTAATTATTACACAACACCGTGCATATAAATGTATGAAATAGAAATCATGATTTAATGTCAAAAGACATAGTTTTGAAGATTGTCGGTGACGAAATAAAATTGTTCATCCGCAAAATCCCCTGAAAACAGTAGCATAATTTCTGGAGGGTATAATTGATAACACTATTAATAATCAGTACAAATGAAGCAATATGGATTCCACCTCAAGCTAATATATTATACAATATTTATTGTCCTTTCTGAATATCCCAAATGCTGTACAAACTATTTAATCCAATTCTCTCCAGCACATGGCACTTCACTGAGAAATTCCGGGGACAGAAATCTCAATGTGGGATTAGTCGACTGGATGCAGATCCCGGTATTCTACAGTTCTGACTCCCATACACTCGATTGTAACACTGACTACTTTCTACTTCCAGGAGTCTCCGTTTTAAACGTCTGATTAGAATTTTAACTCCAGTCTGCTGCGTCCGTACGAGAGCCACAGGAAACAATATAAAACCAACTCTTGCCGCATTTCTGTTCGATTTTGGTAATAAAACTAAATTTGACTCATATTTCCTCTGGAAATGCAATTAAATATTAATCAGATGACAAATGTTAGATCCGTTTTTGCTTTTTGCGACAAAAATGAATAACAGTTCCTTATTTGAATTTGATGAACTTAAAATCAAACAGGACAGAATGTATTCAATGACAAATTTATAAATTAAGGAAACTGTTTCAATATTCACTTGTACGATTTCAATAAATGACAAAGCAAAATAAATATGCACATTCCCCAGAAATTGATTTTGATCTGGGGCCAATAGCTAAAAAAAAAGATTCAGGGAGTCAGATAGATTTCATACTTTCTCTCTGTTCTATGGCTTGCAGAAAATATTCTTAAATTACCCTCAGACTCAGAATTTTAGAATACAATCCCTTTTACAAAACAAAAAGAAAATTAATCATGGAAGTCTGAAATAACATGAAGGGAGCGTTTCCCTGTAGTGAATCAGCATTTGCTGTCGATAGACATTAACAAATGTAACCAAACCCGCACTGGAAACAGTGAGAAACTGAATCGAATCATCGACCGAAAAACTGCGCAAAAATATCGAGCTGGTGGAAGGAGACTATTCATGATATCTCATCAAACACTTCACGATGGTTTACATAAAAGGAGCATGTGGAAGGAGGTTTTGTCACATTAATTATTACTTGACGCTGTACATACTATATGTGAAATAAGTTGAGAATTTATAATTCAAAGTTCTAAAGTTCAAGGTCATCATTAAGTAAACAATAATAAATGGAAAATCTTCCAGAGATTTTGGAATATTCAGTAACATTATCTTTTGGAGAGGCACTTCATAATGACAGTAATAACTAATGCTAATTGAAATAATATTGTTTCTGCCTCTAGTTAATACATTATACAATATTTATAGATCATACAATATTTATAGATCATGCAAAACACTCCAACGTGGAACAAACTATATAAATCATTTCAGTTCCATTCAGTACATCACACTGGGTCAGACAGCACTTCTACTGTGAAATAACTGGGACAGAAATGCCCGTGTGGCTTCAGTCAGCAGTAGATTTAGCTTTGAATGCTGTTCTATAATCCCTGCATTACCATCGAACCCAAACCCCAAGACCTTCTATTCTCACTGTGATCACTTTCTACTGCTGGATTGCTGTGTTTAAATAATCTGCTCAGAATTTCAACTTCAGTCAGTTGTGTTGGTACAAGAGCCGCAGTGGACCAAACAAAACAAATTGCCACAGTATTTGTTTTCAATTTTGCATTTAAATCAAAGTTTTGCACATGTCCCACCTGGCAATTTAGAAGACGTGTTAATCAGATGCAAGATATTACAAAAACAATGTTTTCTGAGGGCGAAAGAATGGATAATTGTTCCCAATTTAATATTGATGAAATGTAAAATCAAACCAACAGCCCAAGATTCGTATTCAACGCGAATTCTACAAATGAGATAAACTATTTCAATATTCGCTTCATATGATAACAATGAATCACAGTTTTTTTGTCATAAAGCATGCCTGCTTTTTAAAAATGATTCTGAGCAGCTGGCGATTGGAGAAAAGGATACAGGGAGTCATGTGCAATTCATTGTTTATCTTTTCTGTGGCTTGAATGGACTGTTCTTCAAATAATCCACAAAACTGTCTTTTACGATCCAATTAGTTAATATTCACGGAAATATAATTTGTTAAACACATAAAGTATCTGATAACACTGGGACTAAGCTGGCCTGTCAGTAAACCAATAAAGTTTGTAACAGACAGAGATTAATAAATGTAACCAAACACACACGGGAAATAGTGAGAAACAGAATGGAATCATCAATGGAATAAAACAACAAATATCGAGCCGTTGGAACAATCCAAAAGAACATTATCGCTAACTCCTAACACACAACATGACACTGTGTGAAAATATGTGATTGGGAAAACGTAACTATCTTCAGGCATTGAACAAAAAATGGAGGCAATAGAATAATTAATTTAATATAAAAAATACTAATTTTGAAGATCATCACTAACTGATCAATAATACAGAGCAAATTCCCCAACGATTTAGGAACTTTTAGTAACATCATTTTTTGCAGAGTGCTCTTGATAATTATACTAATCATGAAAACGAATTGAAAAATATTGGTTCCACCTCCAGTTGAGTGGTTATTATAGATTGAAGGTAACACTTCAACATTGAACAAATTATTTTAAAATATTTAGTTTCATGAACTGTATCACTTGGAGAGCAGACAGCACTTGTGTTGAGAAACATCTGTGACAGAAATGTGTGTGGCGGTTCATGGCGGCAGTAGATGTAATTTTGACTGGTGATCTACACTCAGTGAGATAACTTACACCCAGACTCTGATACACTCTATTCAAACAAAGACGGCACTCTACTTCTATCAGACTCGCTTTAAATACTCAGATTAGAATTTCTATTCCAGCTGGCTGTGTCAGTATCAGAAACACAGGGGGAAATATAAAACAAGCTCCTGCAGTCTTTGTGTTCAACACAAATTCAACTGGGAATTTAAAATACCTGTTAATTATTTGTGGAATATTCCAAACTCGTTTGCTGTAACCAAAACAATATTACTGTTAGCAATAGCTCAATTGCTCGCACTCTCGCCTCTGAGTCAGGAGAGGGTGGGTTCAAGTCTAATTCCAGAGACTTGAGCACAGAATCTAGGCTGCCACTCCAATGCAGGACTGAGGGTGTGCTGCACTGCCCAAATGCTTTCCATCGGAGGAGAAGTTAAACCGAGGCTCCGTTAGCCCTTTCAGGTACACTATTTGGAGGAAGGGCAGGGGAATTATCCCCAGTGCTCTGGCGAATGTTGATCCCTCAATCAACATGTCACACACAAAAAAAACATTCTGGTCATTATCACATTGCTGTTTGTCGGCGCTTGCTGTGTGTAAATTAGCAGCCACGTTTCCGATATTACAGTATGGACAACACTACAAAACAACATCGAATTGACAGCAAAGCCCTTTGGGACGTCCTGACGTCGTAAAATGCTCTATTTAAGCGCAAGGCATTTTAATATAAATGGAGGTTTATTCCTATTTGTAGTTGAAAGAATTTAAAATTGAAACATTCAATCCAAAATTTGTAGTAAATGAAACTACTACAAATTATATTACACAGTATCCATTTCATACCATCCCAATGAATGACAACCGTAAATAAAATAGATCTGTTTTCCATAAATTGATCTCAGACACTGACATATTCTATTCTAACAGCGAAGTGGCTATTTTTCCAACAGACCCTGCTTAAATCGACCCATGAGATTTTCAACGCCTGTCTGCTCTGTACGAGCGGCTGGTAGAAGGCAATAGACAAGTGCCGATATTTCATTAAACTCTGCACAAGAATATTAAAATGTTTAAAGCATTATTTACTTTCTACATCTCCTGAATTTGTTCTGTATTAAAGATGATAATTAGATTAATAATATACATCTTGTAATAATAATCAGTGTGTCAGTAAATAACATAATGCATTCAATAATCTGTAACTTACAGTTCAAAAGCTGCAGTAGAGACAGGGTCAGGAAGGTTCGCATCATCGTTCTGGCGCTGGGTACAGCGATGAGAACACAACATTACCCGAACGCTGTTCTCAGACACTAAGAGCTCCTGACAGCAGCTTCTGAAACTTTGGCTGTTGTGTAAATTAATACTTTGACAGAGGTTTCTGCAGAAACCAATGTTTCCTTCCAAATAATCAATAGATTTTGACTTGTGTGAACCGTGAATTACAGGCTGTTAAAATACACCAATGAGACGAAATGTGACCATTAATGGATAAAATGAACCTTGCTTCCAACTACCAGCCTGTCCTGCGAGGATAATGAAGAGTGACAGTGTGAAAAGGAAATAAATCACTGATCTGGCATCCAGATCATAGATGCACAGGAACGGCCATTCAGCTACTTTAGTCAGAGTCGTCCCTTTGAAAGAGCTGTCAAATTTATTGTCACATATGTAGCTTTTTCTCGTAACCCTGCAAATTATTCCATTGCAAGCACTCGTTTAATTGTCTTTATAAATTCCTCTGGAATCTGAATTCATCACTCTTTCGGGTCATGCTTTCCAGATCTAAAAAAACCTCAGTGTGAAGAAATGTCTCTTCACTACCTTTCTAGTTATTCTGACGGTTCTACAGAAGGTCTCGGACCTAGGCCCATCTCTGGAACCGCAGAGAAGAGGTAGGTGAGGCGGTGTCACCAGAGCCAATACGCAAGGCCCCGGCGAGAGGGCCTGGGAGGTTTTCTTGTGGTGCAGGTGGAGGGAGGTCCCAGGGAATGAACTGGTTCCTGGTGAGGGTGCTCTGTGCGTCACAAATAGGCCATGAAGGAGGCAACGCCCCACCCCACCCACAAGGCCACAGGGAGAATGCTTCGCTTTACAAGGTGTCCTCTCCATATGGTGGAGGACATCGCTGCTGGTAAGATCCCAGCGGCGGTCGAATGATCCTCAATCTGCCACTGGGCGAGAAGGCTGTTGTCGGCCTATCCTGCCTCCTGGATCACTGGAAGACGGTGAGGCGATGGGATCTCCATCCTGCCAAATCCCTTGTCACATAATACATTTCTCCGTGCCCCCTCCCCACCCCTCCCGGCTTCCAATCACGCCTCTGGGGGCCAGTAAAATCATGGCCATGATCTCTGATGACAAACGTATTCATGAGAGGAAATAATTTCCTCATTCTTACTCTACCATAACCCCTCATTATTTTGAACTCTGTTAGATCTGGGATGGCGGGACTGACGTATGAGAAGAGATTGAGTCGGTTAGGATTATATTTGCTGGAGTTCAGAAGAGTGAGGAGGGATCTCATGGAAGCCTACAAAATTCTAAAAGGACTTGACAGGGTAGTTGCAAGAAGGATGTTCCCGATATTGGGGGATTCCAGAACCAGGGGTCACAGTCTAAGGATACAGGTAAGCCTTTCAGGACAGAGTTAAGGAGAAATTTCTTCACCCAGAGAGTGGTGAGCCTGTGGAACTCGTTACCACTGAAAGTAGTTGAGGCCAAAACATTGTATGATTTTCAAGAAGGAGTGAGATACAGCTGTTGGGTCTAAAGGGTTCAAAGGGTATGGGGCGAAAGCGGGAACGGGTTGAGTTGGATGATCATCCATGATCATAATGAATGGCGGAGCAGGTTTGAAGGGCCAATTGGCCTACTCCTGCTCCTATTTTCTATGTTTCTATCCCACTGAACTTTCCCTGCTCCAATAAGAAAAATCCAAGCTCCTGAATTCTCTCCATGTAAATGAATTCCCTCACCCGTGGTGCCTTCTTGATAATCCTCATTTGTAAGTTTTGCAGGGCCTTGAAATTCTTCCAAGGTATTCATGCCCGGAATTGCACACAGGACGCCAGCTGAGTCATAACAATTGATCTATAAAGTAGCAGCTTGATGCCCGTTATGTTTGAATTCAATAACCCCATTTTCAAATCAAATATCTCGTACACTTTCTCAATCAGCTTCTCTACTTGCCCTGCAATCCTTAAAGATTTATGAACATGCATTCCCCTGTCCCTCTGTTCTTGCACCTCCTGAAAATGGTACTATTTATGTTATATCGACATGATGTTTTCACAATGAACATCACTTCTGACTTGACCACAATAAGTTGCATCTACCGTTGATCTGCCCATTTCAGCAGAATGTCTACCCTGAAGTCTGCTATAATAATATTCACGATTTAATGCAGAGCCATGTTTTTCACTATCCACAAATGTAAAAATTATACATTCTAAACCGAAGTCTATGTAATTTGCATGTCGAAGGAAAAAACAGCTGTCTTAAAACCAACCCCCGGTCAACAGCCACTCTCGCCTGTCAGAAGAACATCCATTCACCACTGTTCTCTACCTCCTATCTCTTACCCAATCGACTTCTCGAGCTGACATCGTCCCTTTAATGATATGCATTCCCATTTTCTGAATAAGTCTGTTATGAGGTACTTCGACAACATTGGATGCCCAAATACACAAGGCCTACTTCAGTCTCTTACTTGATTAAAGAACTCAATCAGCTAAGTTACACGCGATTGGCCTTTAACAAATCCGAGATGGTTTGCTCATCTTACTCCATGCTTCTGCCAGTGAGAATTAATTTTGTCGTTGATGAAAGCCTCTTGTAGATCTCTCAACCTTCACTGTGGTTAGACAGATGAGCGTGCAGTCACAAGGTTTGCCCTGTCCTCTCGTTTTGAAAAGGAGTCTAACATTTGCCAAATTCCAGTCCTTTGGCCCCAGTGCGATATGCAAGGAGGATTGAAACATTGTGGTCAGAGCTGATCGTATCTCCAACTCAGCTTCCTTTATCTCCCAGAATGCTTCCCATCTGGACCAGGGATGTTGTCAACATTTCGTGACAAACTGTTTAGCAACGCGTTCCCATCTATTTTATCCTCTGCAGGATCTCTACTTCCCTCTCCTCGATTGCGACGTTAATTTCAGCCTCTTCTTTTTTGAAGGCACTTGCAAATTACTCATTCTGTACCTCAGTCACGACCTCTGCCTCGACAGGAATATTTATTTGCTTCTCCATAATCGGCTGCACCGTTCCTTTATTTTTACTTGTATATGTTTTAGAAGATTTCTGATCCATTCACTGTTAGCTGCTAATCTTTTCTATGCTTTCCCTTTGTCCTTCTTGTCTTCTTTTCCAATTCTTCCTGGACACTCTGCTTTCTATTTGGTTTGAGATTATATTCTTGAATTGGAATTTGTAATGAATCTCTTCTTTCTCTTTTCCTTTAACTGAAAATTCATTTTTCATCCAGAGAGTGCAGCATTTAATTCCCCATCTTCACCTCTGGACTTGAGTATTCCAATGCATTCCTGGCCAACCTCCCTGTTTGCATCCTCAGTCATCCTGAGGACATCCAAACCTCTGCTGCCTATATACAACTCTCGCAAGGAGACGTCCATCCATCACCTCTGCACTCGCATTAGCTTCTGGTCATGCACCTTAACAATATTGAAAATCCCACGTTTATTTTATAATCTCCCCATGAGCTCTTCTCTCCCTATCTCTGTAATCTCTTTCAGCCCTATAAGATATTTGTGCTCCTTCAATTCCGGAAACCTGAGCATTCCCAAATTTAATCGCTCCACCGCTGGTGGGCTTATTTTCATCTGCCAAGATCCGAAATTCTGGATTTCTCTCCATAAACCTCTGGCTCTCTACATATTTTTCCTCCTTTAAGATGCTGCTTAAAGCTTACCACCTTGACGAAGCATTTGGTCATCTGACATAATATCTGTTAATGCTGCTCGCTATCAAACTGTGTTTGATAATATGACTTGGATATTTTAACTATGTAAGGGCACCTCATAAATAAGAAGTTGTTGATCTTGTTTGCCACCTTCTCCTTTACTCTTCTCCAGTTAGAAGTGTGCTTTAGAATGAAGTGTATTTAGCTCTTTGCCACCGTGGCTGAAAGGGCCTTTGAACCTCTCCATTTTCGTTCCACTATCATTCCTTCCATCCTTCCTTAACCATAATGAAGTTGCCCTTACCCTCAACTTTCACTCCACCAGACTCTACATTCAATGAAATATCCAACATCACTTCTGCCAACTTCATTGCAATGCTCCCACCAGACATCCTCTACTCCATTTTCAGCATTCTGAAGGTACAGCTTGACCCACTCTTCCTTCACTCAAAACACCCACTACTGTCCCAATGTCACCTTCCCATGCAAGTGTTGGTGATGCATGACCTGCCCTTTCACCTTCTCTCCTTCAACTGTCAGGACCACAAACAGTGATTTATTTGTATTTTTGTTTTTGTTAAATCAATGTATTAATTCTTAACAATTGTCCTCGACACCATGGAGATGAAGCATACCTTCTGCAATTACTTTGCTGAGTACTTCCTTTAAGTCCCTTAGCTTCCATTCACTTGCCATTATAATTCGCTGTCCCACTCACAGCTGACCTCTCTGTACTCAGCCTCCTACATTGTTCCAACTTTTCTGACTCAGCATCAACTTCAAAAATAAACACGTGAGAACCATTGCCCCCCGTTTGTTTTTGACAGCAGGTTCTGGTAATGATTCTGTTCTTCATTTAATCACTACTGCCTTCCACCCCATCACAGTTTCTCTCTTTATCTCCTTGCTCTGTTCCCACTTTCCCAGCCTCTGTCCTTACTGAAACACTGTTGCAGCACAAACCTTTCCTGTTCTGAAGAAAATTCTCTTTCTCAAAATGCTGCCTCGCCTACTCAGTAGTTCCAACATTTTCAGTTCATGATTTAGATTTCCAGCATCTGCAGTATTTTGACTTTTTAAAGAAGTTGATGTCATAGAGAAATGTGGTGAGGTTGCAATTGAATGTAAATACATACACACAATAGATAAATAACTTCGGAGAGAGTGGCAAATGGGAATATGATGGGATCAGGAAAGTAATCTTCTTTGGCACACACTTGGTCAAATGTTGACTTGTTGCCGAGGGCAGTCACCTCGATTACCATTACCACCATTACCAGCAATACAGCAATCACTGCTTTTCTGCTCAGTTTTGCTGTATTTGCCCACTGTAGAACAGCAGATTGGATCTGAGACATTCCTCTCAAAACTGCTGCACTCCATATAAGGACTGTGCAGCTTTATTGGGAAAACTGCCAAATATTTGAGGAAATGTGATCTCTAATTGAGACTGTCGAGAGACGCAGAACACACTGAGACACTGAGTGGTCATCATAAGTTGTGAATATTCACCATCGTTGAACTATACAACGAGGGATGTGATGTGTTTCCTCTAAAACAAAGGAATCTGTTTTCTGGAAGGTGATCACTTGGAGTCAAGAACGGCTTTCCATTGCCGAAATATGTGAAAAGCAGCTCACAGTCTGCAGAGCCTCAGAACAGCCACTGTGTGTTTTTCTGTTCTGTTGAACTGAGAGGAAGCACCTGGCATTGTGGTGATTTCTCTGCTTCTGTTTTTCTTGCCTGCTGCTCTGTAATGTCAAGATACTGCAGCAGCATATTTCAACTCGGAATTTGAAATTACGTTGTTTAAAATCCAAAAGGACAAAGTATCGGGGGAAGAATTTCTGGGCAATATCATTAATTCATTGGAAATATTTGACAGCTTAGTGTCTGCAAATAAACGTACCTCTTATCACAAAAACTGAATCACAGCACAGAATATCTGTAATCGGTGTACAATTTCCAAATGTATAACACACAATATCAACGGGTCATGATAAATCACTCTGAGTCCAATTCAATCAGCAAAGTCAGATACACCAATGCATCAATTCTCGCTGTGGTTTTAATTTAAAATAGAAGAACCCATGAGATGTTGCCTGTATAGGTTAATGAAGCAGGAATACTGTTAAGAATCAAATACGATCAGGAGGATTGAGCCTGTGTTAATGTAAAGTGTTAACTCGCTGTGATCCGATCACTGGAAATGCAGCCTGTGTCAATATCAGTAGTTACCTTGCTGTGATTCAATTCAAAGAGGGGATCTGAAGGTAGACAGTTGCTTCAATAAACTGTCCACTGTGCCCCAATAAATAACATTTAATGTCAGCCTGATTTCTCTGGGAGCGAAAGTAGATCTGGGTAATGAAAAGAGTCTGAAGAATTAAAACAAATCAATAAATGAACACAGCTGAGCAGCCACTGTAAAGTTATCACAGGTAGAAAATGTTCAAATGATTAATTCCTCTGGATCTCACACAGAATGAAACAAAAACTCCCCAGAAATGGACATTTAATAAAAGAATTCCACAAACTGCATTGTCAATCTAGACAAAAATGATTTGAAACAAGGTAAATCCCCCATAACTCAGCCACACACTCATTGGTTTCTGAGGATGAGTCCGGTACTTTCCCAATCTGATAGAATTGTCCCCCTGAGGTGTGTTTTGCAGATATCATAGACTGACAATTTCAGTATGAGCCAAGGGTGTTGACCGCAACTGGTTGTCAGAGAAACGTGAAACACACGCACAGAATGGTGGGGATTGAAGATATTTGGGTCAATTTCTTGTATCTGTGAGGAGCTGATCAATCATGTAAACAGTGGCACTGACACATGAACATCCTGAGAAATGGTAGCACTAACCAAGGAACTTGCAGTAAGCACTGATACTCAGCGAAGAACCTCGATAAATTATGTTATACATGCAAGATCTCCTCAGACTTTTTCAAATACTTAAGAGAATGCAGTATGAAAGTGGAGATCTGAGGATCTCTCTGCCACTACTGTCATTTTCTGGGATCCCTGTTAATAATGTGACACTCAGGCAACCTAATAAACACTGACCTTAAATAAGAAAGTGCTGGAAATACTCCGCAGATCTGACAGCATCTGTGGAGACAGAGTTAGCATTTCAGATCTGTGACCTTTCATCAGAACTGGAAACGGTTAGAAATGTAATAGTTTTCTTTTACAACGTGAAAAGAAGGCGGCAAGCAGAAATAAAATTAAGATGTGTGATAGGACGGAGGGCAGGAGAGATGTTTTGTTCTTGTTGTTATTCATTCATGGGGAGTGGGCGTCCCTGGCGAGACCAGCATTTATTCACCATCCTTGATTGCCTTTGCGATGGTGTGAGTTGCCTTCTTTAATAACTGCAGTCCTTGGGGTTTAGGTACACCTACTGTGCTGTAAGGAAGGGTGTACCAGAACATTAATCCAGCGAAAGTGAAGGAACGACGGTCTTGTTCTTAGTCAGGATGGTGAATGGCTTGGAGGGGAATATTAAGGTGGTGGTGTTCATATGCATCTGCTGCCCTTGTTCTTCTAGATAATATGGATAGCGGGTTTGGTATGTGCCTGGTGTCAAAGCCTTTGACCTCGTCAGCAGACGTGGTCTCTTCCGACTACTAGAAAAGATCGGATGTCCACCAAAGCTACTAAGTATCATCACCTCATTCCATGACAATATGAAAGGCACAATTCAACATGGTGGCTCCTCATCAGAGCCCTTTCCTATCCTGAGTGGCGTGAAACAGGGCTGTGTTCTCGCACCCACACTTTTTGGGATTTACTTCTCCCTGCTGCTTGCACATGCGTTCAAATCCTCTGAAGAAGGAATTTTCCTCCACACAAGATCGGGGGGCAGGTTGTTCAACCTTGCCCGTCTAAGAGCGAAGTCCAAAGTACAGAAAGTCCTCATCAGAGAACTCCTCTTTGCTGACGATGCTGCTTTAACATCTCACACTGAAGAGTGCCTGCAGAGTCTCATCGACAGGTTTGCGGCTGCCTGCAATGAATTTGGCCTAACCATCAGCATCAAGAAAACGAACATCATGGGGCAGGCCGTCAGAAATGCTCCATCCATCAATATTGGCGACCACGCTCTGGAAGTGGTTCAAGAGTTCACCTACCTAGGCTCAACTATCACCAGTTACCTGTCTCTAGATGCAGAAATCAACAAGCGCATGGGTAAGGCTTCCACTGCTATGTCCAGACTGGCCAAGAGAGTGTGGGAAAATGGCGCACTGACACGGAACACAAAAGTCCGAGTGTATCAGGCCTGTGTCCTCAGTACCTTGCTCTATGGCAGCGAGGCCTGGACAACGTATGCCAGCCAAGAGCGACGTCTCAATTCATTCCATCTTCGCTGCCTTCGGAGAATACTTGGCATCGGGTGGCAGGACTATATCTCCAACACAGAAGTCCTTGAAGCGGCCAACACCCCCAGCTTATACACACTACTGAGTCAGCGGCGCTTGAGATGGCTTGGCCATGTGAGCCGCATGGAAGATGGCAGGATCCCCAAAGACACATTGTACAGCGAGCTCGCCACTGGTATCAGACCCACCGGCCGTCCATGTCTCCGCTATAAAGACGTCTGCAAACGCGACATGAAATCGTGTGACATTGATCACAAGTCGTGGGAGTCAGTTGCCAGCATTCGCCAGAGCTGGCGGGCAGCCATAAAGACAGGGCTAAATTGTGGCGAGTCGAAGAGACTTAGTAGTTGGCAGGAAAAAAGGCAGAGGCGCAAGGGGAGAGCCAACTGTGCAACAGCCCCGACAAACAAATTTCTCTGCAGCACCTGTGGAAGAGCCTGTCACTCTGGAATTGGCCTTTATAGCCACTCCAGCCGCTGCTTCACAAAACACTGAACACCTCCAGGCGCATATCCATTGTCTCTCGAGATAAGGAGGCCCAAAAGAGGAAAAGAGGAAGAGGTGTGTTGCCACAGTGTACCTTGTTCTTGATACACATTGCTTCCACTGTGTATCGGTGGTGAAGGGTGTGAATGTTGGAGGTTGTGAATAGGGTGCCAAACAAGTGGACTGCTTTCCTGGATGGTGTCGAGCTTCTTGTGTGTTGTTGGAACAGCAACCATCCAGGCAAGTGTAGAGTATTCCATCATACCCCTGACATGTGGCTTGTAGATGGTGGACAGGCACTGGTGAGACAGGATATGAGTTACTTGCGGCAGAATTCCTAACATGTGACTTGTGTCTGTAGCCACAGTGTTTACCTGGCTGGTCCAGTTCAGTTTCTGGTCAACGGTTATGCACTGGGTATTTATAGTGGCGGATTCAACAATTCTAATACCAGTGAACATCAAGGGGAAATGGTTAGATTACCTCTTGTTTGAGATGGTCACTGACTGGCACTTGTCTGGTGCGAATGTTACTTGCAAATTATTAACACAAGGCTTGATGTTCTCCATGTCTTGCTGCATATGAACACAGGCTGCTTTCGTATATTCTGATTCACAAATGGTGTTCAACATTGTGCAATCATCAGTGAACATCCACACTTCTGACCTTATAATGGAGGGAAGGTCATTGATGAAGCAGCTGAAGATCGTTGAGCCAAGCACACTGGCCTGAGGAACTCCTGCACTGATGTCCTAGGGCTGAGATAATTGACCTCCAACAACCACAACCAACTTCATTTGTGCTAGGTACTACTCCGACCAGTGGAGAACTTTCCCTCTGATGCCCTTTGATTCCAATTTTGCTAAGGGCTTCTTCATGCCATGCTCAGTCACATGTTGCCATGATGTCAAGAGCAGTCACTCTCCCCTCACCTCTAGAGTTCAGCTCTTTTACCCAAGTTTGGACCAAGACTGCAATGACACCAGGAGGTGAATGGCCCTGACGGAAAGCAAACTGAGCGGCAGTGAGCAGGTTATTGCTGAGCAAGTGATGCTTGAAAGCACGGTTGATCACCCTTCCCATCACTTTGCTGATGATCGAGAGTAGACTGATAAGGCGGTAATTGGCCAGGTTGGATTTGTCCTGCTTTTTGTGTACCGGACATACCTGGGCAACTTTCCACATTGCCAGGTCGATGTAAATGTTGTAGCTGTAATGCAATAGCCTGGCTCGGCATATGGCTAGCTCTGGAACACAAGTTAACAGTACAATTGCCGCAATATTTTCAGGATCCAGAGAATTTACAGTATCCGATACCTTCGGCTATTTCTTGAAATCAGGTGGAGTGAATAAGATTGGCTGAAGACTGACATCTGTGATGCTGGCGACCTCAGCAGGAGGCCGAGATGGATCATCCACTCTGTACTTCTGGCTGAAGATGGAGATAAATGTTGCAGCTTTGTCTTTTGCAGTGATATGCTGGGCTCCACTATTAGTCAGGATGTGGATATTTGTGGAACCTCTTCCTCCTGTTAGTTGATCATTTGTCCACCACCATTCGTGACTGGATATGGCAGGACTGCAAATCAGTTTCAGTGTTTTTGGACCTGCACTCATCCAGGCAAGTGAGTGGGGACAGTATCAAGCATTATTTTTTACCTGTTAGCTTGTAGGTATAAGAGCGTACACAAAGCTTGTGGGAGGGGGAGGAGGAGTCTTATATGAACTGTGGGAAAAAATTGAGTTCATCGCCCAAAGGATTTACCTGTTTCCTCTACAAGTTATTTTATCTGATGTGTCATCTGGCTGGAAACCTTGCCTGATTCAACAGGCTGAATTTTTCAAGCTTTTTGGAGATGGCCTGGGGGTCAGGACGGCTGGCAATACGAGTGGGACAGGCATCGGGCTGGGAGCTGATCTGTGTGTTGTGGAATTGTTTAACTCTGTCTATCACATGTTGCTTCCACTGTTGGGTATGCAAGTCGTCCTGTGTTGTAACTTCACCAGGCCGACACCTAATTTTTAGGTATGCTTGGTGCTGCTCCCGGGAAGCCCTCCTGCACTCTCATTGAACCAGGGTTGATCCCGCGGTTTGATGGTAATGGTAGAGTGGGGGATATGCCGTGCCATGAAGTTACACATTGTGGCTGAATATAATTCTGCTGTTGCTTCTGTTGCCTAAGGCACAAAGCGTCTCGTGGATACCCAGTTTTGAGTTGCTAGATCTGTTTGTAATCTATGCCATTTAGCATGGTGGCAGTGCCACACAGCACAATGGTGAGTATACCTCAATGTAAAGACAGGACTTTGGCTCCAGAGGGACTGTGCGGTGGTCAATCAGAGAGCCATAGAGTAATACAGCACAGAAACAGGCCCTTTGGCCCAACGTGTCTGTGCTGGCCATCAAGCACCTAACTATTCTAATTCCAATTTCCAGGACTTGGCCCGGACCATTGTATGCTATGGCGTTTCAAATGCTCATCTACATAATACTTAAATGTCGTGAGGGTTCCTGCCTCTACCACATCTTCAGGCAGTTCGTTCCAGACTCCAACGACCCTCTGGGTTCAAATTCGTTCCCTCAAATCCCCTCTAAACTCCCTGCCCCTTACTTTAAATCTATGCCCCCTGGTTATTGATCCCTCAGCTGAAGGAATCCGTTTCTTCCTATCTAACCTATAATTGCCCTCAGAATATTGTATACTTCAATCACGTCCCCCCTCAGCCTTCTCTGCTCTTTGGAAAACAGCCCTAGCCTTTTCAGTCTCTCTTCATATCTGAAATGCTCCAGCACAGGCAACATCCTGGTGAATCCCCTCTGCAATATCTCCAGTACTATCACATCCTTCCTATAGTGTGGAGACTGGAACTGTACACAGCACTCTAACTGTGGCCTAACTTACATTTTATACAGCTCCACCACAACCTCCCTGCTCTTATATTCTATGATTCGGCTAAAAATGGCAAGTATCCCATGTGCCTTCCTAACCATCTTATCCACCTTTGCTGTTGCCTTCAATGATCTATGGACAAGTACACCAAGATCCCTCTGACCCTCTATTTCCCAGGTCCTACCATCCATTTTATATTTCCATGCCTTATTAGCCCTCCTATCCATCACCTTTTCAGGATTAAACCCCATTTGCCACTGCTCCGCCCATCTCACCAACACATCTATATTGTCCTGTAATCTAAGGCTTTCCTCCTTCACTATTTACAATATCATCAATTTTAGTGCCATTTGCAAGCTTAGTAATCATAATTCCTATATTCACGTCTGAATCATTAATGTACACGACAAATAGCAAGGGTCCCAGCACCGATTCCTGCGGTACAACACTGGTCACACGTCTGAACTCCCAAAAACAACCCTTGGCCATCAGCCTCTACCTCCTGCCACTAAGCCAAATTTGGATCCAATTTGCCAAATTACCCTGGATCCCATGGGCTCTTACCTTCTTAACTAATCTCCCATGCAGGGCCTTTGCAAAAGCCTTACTGAAGTTCATGTAGACGACATAATGCATTTTACCCTCGTCGACACATCTAGTCAACTCCTCGAAAAATTTTAATCAAGTTTGTGAGACAGGATCTTCCCCTGGCAAAGCCATGCCGACTTTCGCTGATTAATCACTGCCTCTCCAAGTGAAGATTAATCCTGTCCCTCAGAATTTTTTTCCCAATAGTTTCCATACCACTGATGTAATTATCTGTTAGATCCCTGCTTCCCTTCTTGAATAATGGTACCACATTCAGTGGCCTCCAGTCCTCTGGTAACTCTCCTGTTTCCTGGAAGGATTTTAATATTAGTGTCAGGGCCCCTGCTATCTCCTCCCTTGCCTTATATAACAGCCTGGGATGCATCTCCTCTGGGCCTGGGGATTTATCCACGATAAATCCCTCGAAAACAGCTAATACATTCTCCGTTTCAATGATAATTTGTACAAGGAAATCACAATCCCCCTCCCTGATCTTTATGCCTACATCCTCCTTCCCCATCATCAAAGCAAATGAAAAGTAATCATTTAAAACCATACCTATGTCCTCCGGCTCCACACACAGATTGATACTTTAGTCCCTAATGGGCCCTACACTTTCCCTCGTTATCCTCTCGCCGTTAATATACTTATAAAACGCCTTGGGACTTCCCTTTATCTTGCGCAACAGTGTTTTTATGTCCCATCTTCGCTCTCTTAATTACCTGTTTTCAGTACCACCACCCCACCCCACCCCCCACCCCCAGCCCCCACACATTCTGCAGGCTCGAGGGGCAGAATAGCCTACTCCAGCTCCTATTTTCTATGTTTCTATTCTCCTCTATGGCCTCCACTGTTTTCAGCGCTCGAAGTATGCCACAAGCCCCCTTTTTTTCCTGATCCGATCCCCGAGATCCTTTGACATCCAGAGTTCCCTGGGCTTGTTAGACCTGCCCTTCACCTTTACGGGCACATGCTGGCTCCGAACTCTCACTATTTCCTCCTTGAATGACTCCCAATGGCCTGATGTAGACTTTCCTTCAAGTCGGTGTTCCCAGTCCACTTTAGCCAGATCCTGTTTTTCATATTGATATTGGCCTTCCCCCAATTCGGCACTTTTATTTCCGGTCCCTACTGGTACTTTTCTATAGCTACATTAAATCTTACAGATTTATGACCACAAAGCCCGAAATGCTCCCCACTGATACTTCTATTACTTGTCCAGCTTCATTCCCTCGGATTAGGTCCAGGACTGCCCCTTGTCTTGTCGGACGTTCTACCTACTGGTTCAAAAAACTCTCCGATATGTATTTTAAGAATTCCGCCCCAATTAAGCCATTTGCACAAAGAATATCCCAGTTAATATTGAGGGAACATGAACTCCCCTGTGATAGACCTATCAGTGTTACACCTGACTCAGATTTGCCTACGTATCTGCTCCTCTATCTCTCCCTGACTGTTTGGAGGCCTGTAGTATACTGCCAGCCAAATGATTGCCCCTTTTTTGTTTTGAATTTCTACCCATATGCCCTCATTTGAGGATCCCTCGAAGATATCATCCCTCCTTACTGCAGTAATTGACTCCTTGATCAACAGTGCAATGCCACCTCCTCTTTTATCCCCTCGTCTGTCTGGCCTGAAGATTCGATACCCTTGAATACTGAGCTGCCAGTCCTGCCCTTCCAACAAATATGTTTCTGTGATAGCAAAAATATCATAATCCCATGTGCCAATCAATGCCCTCAATTCATCTGCCTTCCTAGTAAGACTCCTTGCATTAAAAATAGATGCAATCCAGCCTTGCATTATTCGCTCGTGCCTTAACAGGTCTGTATTTGCTCTGCCTTCCAAACTGAGTTAGATTTCTTCTTTATTTGACTGTGCATCACCCCAACTGTACCTCCAGTCTTATACCATTGCGCTGCCAAATTAGTTTAACCCCCAACAGCCCCCCTCCCACCCCTACAGCACCAGCAAATCTACCAGCAAGGATGTTGCAAAAACACACACACAGGCACACGCACACCGATCGGACCCCAGGCACTGAGCGAGACAGATATACAACCACATACACAGACAGACAAAGAGAATCACACACACACACACCGATCAGACCCCAGGTTCTGAGCCAGACAGATATACAAACACACACACACAGGCACACACAAGCACACACACACACACACACGCACAAACACACACACACACAGATCAGACACCGGGCACTGAGCTGGACCGATATATACACACACACAAACACACATACATAGACAGACAGACAAATACTCACCGGAGACACACCAATCAGACCACAGGCACTGAGCCAGACAGACATGGAAACACATACACATAATCACAGACACACACCTACACACACACACACACACACATCCACACACAAAAATAGACAGACAGACAAATACTCACCAAAGACACACCAATCAGAGCACTAAGCCAGACAGATATACAACCACATACACACAGACAGACAGAGAGAGAGATACACAATCACACCAATCAGAATCCAGCTGTGAGCCAGCCAGATATACAAAGACGCACACACACATACACATACACACACACACATAAACACAGACACACACACATACACACACACCGAACAGACCCCAGGCACTGAATCGGACAGATATACAAACACATGGACACAAACAGAGAGAGACAGACTCACACACAAACACACACACGCACACCGATCAGAATCCAGGCAGCAAGCCAGACAGACCTGCAAAGACAAGCACACACACACGTGCACACAGACACAAACACAAACTCACACACACACCGATCAGACCCCAGGCACTGAGCCAGACAGAGATACAAACACACACACACACACAAACACATACACACACACACACACACACACACACACAATCACATAATCACACCAATCAGAGCCCAGTCTGTGAGCCCGACAGATATACAAAGACACACACACACACACACACACCAAACAGACACCAGGCACTGAATCAGACAGATATACAAACACATGGGCACAAACAGAGACAGACAGACTCACACACAAACACACACACGCACACCGATCAGAACCCAGGCACCAAGCCAGACAGATCTACAAAGACAAACACAGACACACGCCACACACACACCACACACACACCGATCAGAACCCAGGCACCGAGCCAGACAGATATACAAAGACACACACACACACACAAACACAAACACACACACACACATTCCGATCATGCCCCAGACACTGAATCAGACAGATATACAAACACATAGACAGACACACACACACACACCACACACACACACACACCACACACACACACCACACACACACACACACCACACACACACACACACACACACACACACACACACACACACACACACACACACACACACACACACACACACACACACACACACACACACACACACACAAACTCACACAGGCCAGCTTTGATTAACGCCCAACCTGCTGCTGTTGGGACATTGGTTTCCACAATCCCTTCCAGCCTGGAAAAGTAGAGAGGCAGCATTGACAGATTTAGTGGTTCGAATGGAGAGGAGCTTTGGTCGGATCACTGATGTCCTTTTGTTTTCTCTCATGCAGATCAGTGAGTTATAATGTGCAGCCCCATGGGAGCAGACCGGTGCTATGGGAGCTGCAGGCAGTGGCCTCTTTCAAGAGGGGAGTGCATCTGCGCCCTTGACAGGCCCTCGTTCGATGCCCATGCAGGCACCACCAAGTTAGTGGAGATGTTCCAACCAGAAGTCAGTCCCACTCTCGGTCGCACTGCCGAAAATTCCGGTTGTAAATATCTGCAGTGCCATTTTTATTACTGCAGTTAGCATCCACCACACTGAGGTCAAAGGGGCAGCTCTAGAATTAGAAAACACACAGCCTTCAAGGAAACACTATTGGGTGGCACATGAATGAATATTAATTTGAGTGCAATTTGTGAATGTAATATTAGTTAAATGTTTATCCGTGTCAATTTGTGCAGATTGTTTTGTAATAACTTTAGTTCCTTCACAGTGTGTGGGCATGTGAATGCCTCATGCAAGGATATTCTCTGTCCAGGTACAGTGGAGATCTGAGCTAAATGTAAGAGAAGAATGATGTTCGTGGATCTTTGGGTGCAGGGGTGGGAGGAAGGGGTATGGGCAGCATTTCAATACATCCGATGTTTAATCACTTGTTCTCAGACTTCTCATGTTACTCGCTGCTTCACCGTGCAATGCCAGGCAACGCAAGGTCAGCTTTCGGTGTGGTTTCCAATTGTGCCTGCACGAAGACAGTGCAGTGACTGGCACGACAGAGCTATCTCTCAGTGTGGGCTCCAGGTCTGGCTGCTGATACAGCGCAGTGGGAGGGAAATATAAAATATTTGTCAAAGAGGAGAAGTGCTTTTGTCATCCCCCAATGTGATGTCCCTGTCTCACTGCAGTTACTGTCCCCCTCTCACCATCTCCATCTGCTGGTGTCCCTGTCTCACTGCAGTTACTGTGTCCCCTCTCACTATCTCCAACTGCTGGTTTCCCTGTCTCACTACAGTTACTGTCCCCTCTCACCATCTCCATCCATAACTTTGCCACACTCTCCTTGATTTCTGCAGGTGTATCCGGTCCTTTCTCAATCTGATAGACTCCTCGACCTGAGGTGTGTTTTGCAGATATCACAGACTGGCAATTTCAATATGAGACACGGGTGATGACAGCAACCGGTTGACAGAGAAACTTGAAGCACACGCTCAGAATGGTGTAGGTTTAAGATATTGGGTCAATTCCTTTTGTCTGCGAGGAACTGATCAATCTTGTAAACAGTGGCACTCACACATGAACATACTGAAAATTGTAATACTAACCAAGGAACTTGCAGTAAGCACTGATACTCAGCAAATAACTTATATAAATTATGTCAAACATGCAAGATCTCCTCAGAATTTCGCATGAGAGGATGACGTATGAAAATAGAGGTCTGAGGATCTCTCTGCCAACACTGCCATTTTCTGGGATCCCTATTAATAATCTGACACTCGGGCAAACCAATCAACAGTGACCTTAAATCGGAAAGTGTGGGAAATACTCAACAGATCTGACAACATCTGCGGAGACAAAATTAGCATTTCAGTTCTGTGACCTTTCATCAGAACAGGGAAAGATGAGAAATGTCATAGTTTATTTTTTGAAAGTGAAAAGAGGGGTCAAGAAGAAATAAAGTTAAGATGTGCGATAGGACGGAAGGCAGGAGAGATTATTTCGTTTATTATTATCCATTTATGGGGAGTGGGCGCCCCTGGTGAGACCAGCATTTGTTGACCATCCTTGATTGCTTTTGAGATGGTGTGAGTTGCCTTCTTTAACTGCTGCAGTCCTGGGTGTGTAGGTACACCCATAGTGCTGTAAGGAAGGGAGTGCTAGAATTTTAACTCAGCGACTGTGAAGGAACGATGATACAGTTCCAAGTCAGGATGGCGTGTTGCTTGGAGGGGATGGTTTCAGGTGGTGGTGTTCTTATGTATCTGCTGCCCTTGTTCTTCTAGGTAGTAGTGGTAGCGGCTTTGGTAGGTGCTGTTCGAAGCAGACTTGGTGTGTTGCCACAGTGTACCTTGTTCTTGATACACTCTGCTTGCACTGTGCGTCGGTGCTGGAGGGAATGAATGCTGAAGGTGGTGGCTGGGGTGCCAATCAGGCGGGCTACTTTCTCCTGGATGGTTTCAAGATTCCTGTGTGTTGTTGTAGCTGCACCCATTCAGGCAAGTGAAGAGTATTCCATCATACTCCTGACATGTGCCTTGTAGATGGTGAACATGCATTTGGGAGACGGGATATGAGGTACTAGCGGCAGAATTCCGAACCTCTGACTTGCGCCTGTAGCCATAGTGTTTACCTGTTTGGTCCAGTTCACTTTCTGGTAATGGTTCCCCACTGGATATTGAAAGTGGGGGTTCAACAATTCTAATGCCATTGAACATCAAGGGGAGATGGTTAAATTATCTCATGTCTGAGATGGTCACTGACTGGCACTTGTGTGGTGCAAATGGTACATGCCACTTATTAACACAAGAGTTCATGTTGTCCGGTCTTGCTGCATGTGGACACAGGCTGCTTCAGTATATTATGAGTCACAAATCTTGTTAAACATCAGCGAATATACCCACTTCTGACCTTATAATGGATGGAAGTTCATTGATGAAGCAGCTGAAGATGGTTGAGCTGAGCACACTGCCCTAAGGAACTCCTCATCGTGGGGCTGAGATGATTGACCTCCAACAACCACAACCAACTTTCTTTGTGCTCGGTAATACTCCAAACAGAGTAGATCTTTCCCTCTGATGCCCTTGGATTATAGTTTTTCTTCGGCTTCTTAATGTCATGCTCAGTCAAATGCTGATGTGATGTCAAAAGCTGTCACACTCCCCTCACATCAGAACGTCAACTCTTTTGCCCATGTTTGGACCAAGGCTGTGATCAGGTCAGGAGCTGAGTGGCCCTGGTGGGAACCAACTTGAGCGTCAGTGAACAGGTTGTTGCTGGACAAGTGTCTCTTGAGAACACTGACTCCCCCTCCCCCACACCCCCCATCACTTTGCTGATGATCGAGAGTGGACTGATAAGGCGATAAGTGGCCAGGTTTGATTTCTCCTTTTTTTGTGGACAGGACATACCTGGGCAATTTTCCACATTGCATGGTGGATGCCATTGTTGTTGGCGTACTGGAACAACTTAGTTCGGCGTATGGCTAGCTCTGGAAAATAAGTTATCACTACTATTGCCGGAATATTGTCAGGGCCCATAGCATTTGCAGTATTCGGTGCCTTCAGCTATTTCATGACACGTGGAGTGAATAAGATTGGCTGAAAACTGACATCTGTGATGTTGGCGGCCTCAGGAGGAGGCCGAGATGAAACATTCACCCTGCACTTCTGGCTGAAGATAGATGTAAATATTGCAGCCTTGTCTTTTGCAGTAATGTACTAGGCTTCCCTATCAGTGAGGATGTGGATCTTTGTGGGACCTCTTCCTCCTGTTACTTGTTCATTTGTCCACCACCATTCGCGGCTGAATGCGACAGGACTACAGATCTGTTTGTGTTATTGGACCTGCACTCATCCAGGCAAGTGAGAGGGGACAGTATGAAGAATGATTTTTCTTTTAACTGTCAGCTTATAGGTGTAAGAGAGTAAGAAAAGTTTGTGGGAGGGGGGAGGAGGCGTTTTATATAAACTGTGGAAAAAATGGAGTTCATCGACCAAAGGGCTTACCTGTTTTCTCTACAAGTCTCTTGTGTGTCATATGGCTGGAACCCTTTTCTGATTCAATAGGCTGACTATTTAAAGCCTTTTGGAGATGGCCTGTGAGTCAGGAGGGCTGGCAATACGGGTGGGGAATGCATCGTGTTAGGAGCTGATCTGTTCGTTGTGGAATTGTTTAGTTCTGTCTGTCGCACGCTGCTTCCACTGCTGGGCATGCGAGCAGTCCTGTGTTGTAGTTTCACCAGGCGGACACCTCATGTTTAGGTATGTTTGGTAGTGCTCCTGGCAAACCCTCCTGCACTCTCACTGAACCAGGGTTGATCCCACGGCTTGATGGTAATGGTAGAGTGACAGATATGCCGTGCCATGAAGTTACACATTGTGGTCGAATATAATTCTGCTGTTACTGATGGCCCAAAGCGCCTCATGGATACCCAGTTTGGAGTTGCTAGATCTGTTGAGCAATCCTTTTAGCATGTTGGCAGTGCCACACAGCACAATGGTGAGTATACCTCAATGTAAAGACACGACTTCGTCTCCACAATGACTGTGTAGGGGTCACTCCTACCAGCACTGCTATTGACAGATTCATCTGCATCAGGTAGATTGGTAAAGACGAGGTCAAGTCGGTTTTTCCCTCTTGTTGGTCCCCTCAGTAGCTGCCACAGACGCAGTCTCAATGTTGTGCCCTTTAGGACTCAGCCAGCTTGGTCAGCAGTGGTACTACCTAGCCACTCTTGCTGATGGGCATTGAAGTCTCCCACCCAGAGTACATATTATGCCCTTGCTGCGCTAAGCGTTTCTTCCAATTGGTATTCAATATGGATAAGCATTGATTCTTCAGCCAAGGCGTGGGGGAGGGGTCATGCAGCCGTGATGGCAATCAGCGGGAGGTTTCCTTGTCCATGTTTGATCTGATGCAATCAGACTTCATGGAGTCCAGAGTCAATGTTGAGGGCTTCCAAGGCAACTTCATCCTGACTGTATACCACTACGAAACCAGAGTCGGTGGACATGTCCTTACAGTGTGACAGGACATATCTGGGGATGATGATGGTGTTGTCTGCGACATTGTCCGTTATGTATGATTCCATAAGTATGACCAAGTCAGGCTGTTGCTTGCAGAGCCTGTGGGACATCCCTTCCAATTTTGGCACATGCCCCCAGATGATACGAAGGAGGATTTTGCAGAGACGACAGGGCTGTGTTTCCAGAGCCGAGGTCAATGTTGGATGGTTCTTCTGGATTCATTCAATTCCTTAGGCTTGTTGGTGGTTTGCTACAACTGAGTGGCTTGCTAGACTAGCTCAGAGGACATTTTATGAGTCAGCCACATTGCTGTGGGTCTGGATTCTACTGTAGGCCAGACCGGGTAAGGACAGCAGATTTCCTTTCGTAACGGACTTGAGAGAACCAGATGGATTTTTTTCAACAATCGGCAATCGGTTCACGGTCACCATGAGAATAACTTTTAATTCCAGATGTGTGAAATAACAGAGATAACACGGAATAAAAGGAAAGGGGAGTGCTAAGAGTTGTAGTAGAAAGACATAGTATTACTCAAGAGAGGGTATTAATTGCAGTGCAATGATAAGCTCTGTCCAAAAGCAAAAGCTCGCCAAACTGACACATGGTTAAAAATAAAATGAAATCAAGTAAATTTTTTAAAAACTAATTTCAGTCATGAACTGAGATCGTTGAACTCGATGTTGAGTCCAGAAGGCTGTAGAGTGTCTAATCAGAAGACGAGGTGCTTTCTTCGAGCTTGTGTTGAGCGTCACTGGAACACTGCAGGAGGCCAAGCACAGAAATGTGGGTGTGAGAGCAGGGTGGTGAATTAAAATGGCAAGTAATAGGAAGCTCGTAGTCAAGCAGCAAATACAATAATGTCACAAGACCATTAATTTTTTTGTATTGAACGTAAGAATTCTGTGTGATGTTAAATGTTTGAGCAAAAGGATTTTCTGTGAACATTGGATGCTGCAACTTGGTGTTGGAACTGAGTTCAGATTTCCGGCACCTGTTGCCAAGCAGCTCAACAGGCAAATTACAGGAATATTTATGAATGTCACATGATTTATTGTTCGGGTTTCAGTTTCACTTTGCACTGTGAGAGATCAGTGAGCTGAGCAGCATTGCAGCGAGCTGGCTGGGACTGATGTCTGCAGACAAGGAAAAGAGCTACTATCTGAAAAAGTAAGATTTTCCTCTCTTGGAAAAAAAATCCTTCATTTGCGGTGTGGTTGTGGTCTGCTTGGAGAGGGGAAAAGAGCCCTGGAGAGAGAAAAGACCTCGGAAAAGAGACGTTGCTACATTCTGTGGTGGAAAACTACTTTGCAGAAAGGAAGCCCTGCATTGTTAAAGGAACAGAATCATATTGCCTCCAGTCTCTAAAAAATCTCTTCCTCAAGACGGATTCCTGTTGCCTGTTATATTTTAGAAAACCCAGATAGCTCAAGAAAGCTTATATTGCTAGACAGCTGCTCCAAAATCCAAGTAGTCCTGTTGCTACATCCTTTAATGAAAGATAGGTGTGACGCCTGCTGCAGACGAATTGCCTTGAACTACAAACCATCACAAACTGTTCATTGAACCCGCCTGTAGAGATTTCAAGTGGCATCCGACTATTGGACTCTGGGACACCTCACCGACCCGGGAATATTGACCAGAATATTATGACCAAGTTATTTTATTATTCTCAGGAAACTGTTGGAAAGAGAAAAGCCTTTTCCCCCTGTTAACCGGTGTTTGCATGTATATGTGTGTGTGCATAAGAGATAGGAAGAATAAGATGTTATAAAATCTTTTCATACATAGATTTGTTTCATTATTGTTTAAGATTTAGTTTCTGAAAACTGTTAATATTGTTGTTGTTTAAATAAATCTGGCTTGGTATGCTTTATTATGCTGGTGTCGGGGGTGCAAATAAAGTGTTTAAAGTGGGTATTTTTCTGGTAGCTGGAAAACATTACGAATATGTTGTGACCTGTGGAGTAGTGAGACTGAATCAACTCTTGTCGTATCAGTATTCTAAATTGAAAGAAGTACAAGTAAATCATTGCTTCACCTGGAAAGATTGCTTGTAGCCTTGGATGATGAGGAGAGAGGAGGTAAAAAGGTGTTACACATCCTGCAATTGCATGGGACGGTGCCATGCAAATGGAACAAGTTGGTGGGCGATGGAGGAGTGGACCAGCGTGTCGCAGAGGGAATGGTCCGTTCAGAACGCTGACATGAAGGGGAGGGGATGATGTGTTTGGTTGGTCGCATCACGCTGGATGTGGCGGAAATGGGGGAAGATGAAATTTTGGATGTGGAAGCTGCTGGGGTGGAAAGTGAGGGCAAGGATAGCCCTGAAACTGTTCTGGGAGGCAGGGGTAGGAGTGAGGGCGGAAGTGTGGGAATGGGTTCGACAAATGCAGACAGATGCCTGATCTGTAAATTCATTGACATTCACAC
Organism: Heterodontus francisci; assembly: GCF_036365525.1. NCBI lineage: Eukaryota > Metazoa > Chordata > Chondrichthyes > Heterodontiformes > Heterodontidae > Heterodontus > Heterodontus francisci. Next base: position 43,483 of record NW_027140956.1, on the reverse strand, counting down.
TGACCCCCCAGAAGATACAAGCAGACTCCCAGAGATCCTGTTCAATTACTGTCAATTCCATGGAATACCCGGAAATATCGATACACAATCCCAGAACCGTCTATATTCCTGAGAAAATATGGAGACATCAATATTTGGACATCGAGCCTCACCAGGAACACCAGCATCAGCGAGTCGGATACAGCACACCCAAAACTGCAAGATATATCCTAATTTCAAAAGACAGTATATGGTCGTTTGACTATACACATTGAAGCTGGTAGATCATACTCTTTCAAACTAATCTTCTCAGACGTTGATCCATTCTCTCCCTCCCTATAGAGCGGCTGATACATGGCTGTCCCTGAATTGATACTCTCTTGGACGTTTTGCGAGAATAAGATTACAATGAAAGTCTGATTCATAGCAAAGAAATTTAATTGGGCCTTATGAAAAATGACATCCATTACAGCCACTAAACAAACATGTTCAGCGAAAGACTTTCAACTGAACACTATATATACATATATAGACCACAGAACACAAAAGTCCGAGTGTATCAAACCTGTGTCCTCAGTACCTTGCTCTGCGGCAGCGAGGTCTGGACAACGGATGTCAGCCAAGAGCGATGTTTCAATTCATTCCATCTTCGCTGCCTCCAGAGAATCCTTGGCATCAGGTGGCAGGACCGTATCTGCAACACAGAAGTCCTCGAGGTGACCAACATCCCCACCAACTAATGGTACAAGGACCACAGGACACAGATTGAAGGCTTTGTGCAAGAGATACAGGTGAAATATTATTCAGAACTTTTTTATGCAGCGGGTGGTAATGATCTGGATTCTGCTGCCCACAAGGATGGTGAAAGCAGAGACAACCAATGATTTCAAATTGAAATTGTACAGTAACGTGAAGGAAATAAACTTCCAGGGCTATGGGGATTGAGTGGGGGAGTGGGATTGACTGTATAGCTCCGTGAAGAAACAGCATGGATACGATGAGCCGATATACCATCTTTAAACTGCTTCACTCTCTATCCTACTTTTAATACACTCCTTAAAACGTTCCTCTTTGATCAAGTTTTTGGTCATTTGTTCTAATCTCTCCTTTGGACATTTGATCAAAATATCCCCTGTCTTAGTGCCATCTTTTCTTTGATAATGTTCCTGTGAAGTGCCTTGGGACAATTTGCTCCCTTAAAGCTACGGTATAAATACAAGCTGGTGTACTGTGCAATGGCTGCTCCGAACTTGTCTTCTGTTGAAGCTTGTAATTCCACTGAATTCCAATTTTGCATGTGTTAGTCGTTCCCCACTACCCTGCCCAAGTATCTGTTCTTCACATGCGAGTCTTCGAACTGAGTGGTTGCCGGCTGTTCAACTATGTCGGCATTGATTGCCAATTTTGCATCTGAAGCCCACGTATGCCCTCTTATTGTGTTGCAATGCTTGTATCGCAAGGTGTGTTTCCTCAGTGTCGAAGGTTGTGGGGTCAATATGAGGGTATCTCATTTGGGTTAGTGTCTACACCATTACAGCCACATCACCAGTACCCAGGTACCCCACGTCTGCCACCCACTTCTCCTCTTAGAACACTGTACTTCTGCTGGGGGTATAGAGACGTTCGGGGGGTGGTTCGTTTAGTAGTGGTGGTTGGGTGCTGGATGCTAATGCAACTGACTTTGTTCTTAAAAGTCATCAACCTGCTTCTTTGGGAGGTAACTGGCACCTTCCGAAGGCCTGGACAGCTCATTTTTCACAGTGCTGTGGTCTTCTGTACTAACCTTCTGAGCTAGCGACGCAGCACAGGGATTCCACACCAGCAGTTCTGACCCTCTTGGCATCATATGCCTTGAAAAGTGCAGAAAGAGGTTTAACTCCATTGTGAGCAAACGGTTCATTTCCAGAGTTGGTGTCACTGGAACTCTCCAGCAAGTTCACCAGAATTAGAGCCCAACTCTTGGCGATCATATTTACGAGAGGGAATGGTAAGAGCACTGTGCAGGTACACCCCTGGTTGCGTTTTTAATCTCGTCACGATTCACTGTGCGGCTTACCCCCGGGCCCTGACTTTAATCTTGCGACTATTCACTGTGTGGCTTTCCCCCGGTCCAGTGTTTAAACTTGACACGAATCTCTGTGCAGGAACCCCTGGGCCTCGTGTTTAAACTTGTGACTATTCACTGTGCAGGATTCCCCCGGGCCCTGTGTTTAAACATGACACGAATCACTGTGCAGAATCCGCCGGGCCCTATGTTTAAACTCATAACTCTTCACTGTGCAAGATTCCCCGGGCCCTAAATTTAAACATATGACTACTAACTTTGCAGGTTGCCCAGGGCCCTTTGTTTAAACTGTGGCTATTCTCTGTGCAGACTCCCCGTCTCTGTGTTTTAACTTGACAGACATCACTGTGCAGGATCCCCCGGGCTTTCTTATTAAACATGTGACTATTCACTGTGCAGGATCCCCTGGGCCCTGTGTTTAAAGTTGACATGAATCACTGTGCATGTTCCCCGCCGGGCCCTGTGTTAAAACTTGACAAGAATCACTGTGCAGGATTCCCCCGGGGCCCTGTGTTTAAACTTGACATGAATCACTGTGCTGGATCCCCCGGGCGCTGTGTTTAAACTTGATACGAATGACTGTGCAGGATCCGCCGGGCGCTATGTTCAAACATGTGACTATTCACTGTGCTGGATCCCCCGGGCCCTCTGTTTAAACTGTGACTATTCACTGTGCAGGCTTCCCGTCTCTGTGTTTTCACTTGACATGAATCACTGTGCAGGATCCCCTGGGCCCTGTGTTTAAAGTTGACACGAATCACAGTGAATGCTCACCCCCACCACCCACCGCCCCACCCCCGGGCGCTGTGTTTAAACTTGATACGAATCACTGTGCAGGATCCGCCGGGCGCTATGTTTAAACATGTGACTATTCACTGTGCTGGATCCCCCGGGCCCTCTGTTTCAACTCGTAACTCTTCACTGTGCAGAATTCCCCGGGCCCTAAATTTAAACATATGACTGCTAACTTTGCAGGTTCCCCAGGGCCCTGTGTTTAAACTGTGACTATTCACTGTGCAGGCTCCCCGGGCTCTGTGTTTAAACTTGACATAAATCACTGTGCAGGATCCCCCGGGCCCTCTGTTGAAATATATGACTATTCACTGTGAAGGATCGTCCCGGGCCCTGTATTTCGAATTGTGACTATTCACCGTGCAGGTTCCACCTGGGCCCTGTGTTGAAATTTGACACGAATCAGTGTGCAGGATCCCCCCGGGCCATGTGCTTAATATTGTGAATATTCACTGTTCAGATTCCCCTTGGCCCTGTTTTTAAACTTGTGACTATTCATTCTGTATGTTCCCCTGGGCCCTGTGTCTAAATCTGGGATTATTCACTGTGCAGGTTCCCCCTGGGCCATGTGTTTAAAAATGTGACTATTCACTGTGCACGTTCCTCCCGAAATCTCAGTTTAAACTTGTGACTATTCACTGTTCAGGTTCACTTCGGCCTTGTTTTTTACACTTGTGGGTTTTTATTGTGCAGGATTCCTCATCACGCACTGTGATTAAACTTGTGACAATTCACTCTGACGGATCCCCCGAGCCCTTTGTTTAAACTTGCGACTATTCACAGTGTAGAATCCTGACAGGCCGTGTATTTAATATTGCGATCGTTCACTGTGCATGACCACCCTGGGCCATGTGTTTTGATAGTGTAAATATTCACAGTGCAGGTTTCCCTGGGCACCGTGTTTCAACGTCTGACAACTCACTCTGGAGGTTCCCCTGGGCCCTGTGTTTAAACTTTTGATTATTCACATTGCAGGTTCCCTCTGGCCCTGTGGTTAATCTTCTGACTATTCACTGCGCTGGTTCCACCCGGGCCCTCTGTTTAATCTGAAGTAGTGAGTCGAGATAAACGGGGCATTTTCAGATTGGCAGGCTGTAACCAGTGGAGTGTCGCAATGATCATTGCTGCTGCTCCAGCTATTTACCATCTATATACTGGACTTAGACAAAGAAAGTGAGTGCAATATTTCTAGATTTGCTGACGAAACAAAGCTAGGTAAAATGCATACTGTGAGGCTGAGACAAAAACGATGTAGGCAAATTAAGTGAATGGGTAACAAGGTGGAAGCGGAAAAATAATGGGGATCTGTGAGGTTATTCACCTCGTTCGCAAAATAGTAAAGCACTTTTTAAAGTGTGTGTTCTGACGGCGCTTCTACATTTTTGTTAAAATGTTTTGGGGACTCGTGTATGTTGTAATTGTAGCATTGTATTATTTGTGGAAATTGAAAATGATTCTATGGATTTACTTTTCATTTTCCTATTTGAAAACAACCTTTACTGGAAGCCACCTGTCTTCAGATAAATACCCAGCAGAGGCTTTGTGACTTGGGGGAGATTTTGTCCAGAGAACTGACAGGTCAGGATTTCTGGGGATCTGGAGCTATACCATTGAGATATTGCTTTTCGTTTCGCTTTAGACGGTGTTTTCGGGATGTTACGTGTTTTGAAGGCAGCTGGAGAAAACCAGCCAAGCAAGCAGTCACAATAAGCACCCTGTTCCATGTCTTTGAGATGTACTTTGAAGCGAATGTAAGAGATCCATAAATTGACGTTGCATTCCGACTGAAAGGCCTGCCAGAAACCCCTGCTGTCATATTTCTCTTGGAAAGCCTATCAGACTGATCTTCAACGTCGCCTGGAAAGATACCTTCTAGAAATGTCCTACTGACGGTGAGGGAGGGAAAGAGACGGGTAAGGAGGAAAGAGAGAATGGCTGAGGGACCGAGAGACATACACAGTAAGGAAGAGGGTGAAGAATAAAATGTCTCAAAGAGAAAGGATGTGCTCGAGGGACCGTGCAGCCTCTTCCTCTCTTCCTCAGGGCTTTTTAATATTACATCCTGAACTAAACAAGGTTATGATGATAATGTTTAGCAAATGAAATGGAATTAATTAACAATAGTTTCTCCTTTAAAATGATCATTATTAATTCACAATTTTACTTGTGTGAATTTGGGCTTGACAGATATTTGGTGTTTATTAACATCGCTGAATAAATAAATATTGGAAGATTCAATTTCACTTTGTTCCCATCCTTGTTCAAACACCTCCTGACTCACTCGAAGGTTTAAACCAAAGGAGCAGTTCTGGTGGTGCAGAGTCCCTTTAAGAGGTTGGGACTGACCCTCTCCATGTTGCCCCCTCCCCCCACCCCACTCGGTGTCACAGCGCTGGGTCACGGGTTACAGACTGTCAGTCTCTATGACTGACCCATGACCCCCTTACCCCAAAGACAAGAAAAGGAAAGCAAAAATTATCTTGCTCCCTGTGAAATCAAATTGACAATAAATTGAAACCCCGAGCGTGAAATATAAAAGGTGAAAAGAGAGATTTTGATGTTTGTAAAAACATTTTGTACACAGTGGGAGGTGTTTGTGTTTATCTGTCCAATTTGGTCAATGTGAATATATGTGTCTCTGTGTGGGTTCGTTCTCTCTCTCTCTCACTCTCTCTCTCTTGGTCAGTGGGAATGGCTGTGTCTGGCTGTGGATTTCTATGTGTGTGTGTGTTTACCTGGACATGTCAGACTGCCTCTGTGTATTTGACTGTCTTTCTGTCTGTATGTGGGTTTGTCTGTGTGTGGGATAGGACACCGAAGGAGACTCTTTCATCCAATGGTGACCTTATGGGTGGAACTGAGGAACAGAAAACGATCTTAACCTGGAAGAGGTTTTGTGTATAGACCCCCTTGTCGCAGTTCTGAGGTGTCAGATTGTATAAATGCACGAATTAGGCAAGTGTGTAACAAAGGCAAAGTCGTATTAATGTGGGATTTTAACTTACACAAAGATTGGGAGAGGCAGACTAGCATCTGTCAGAAAGGTAGTGAATTTTGGGAATGTGTCTGGGATAGTTTCCGACAGCCATGTGTCCTAGATGTAACAAGGGGAGAGGCAATATTAGATTTAGTTATGAGTAAGGAGCCAAATTTAATTATCAGCCCAACAGGTGTGAATATTTCTCAATTAGTGGTCACAACATGATTGAAATCAAGGTATCGTTTGAAAGTGAAATGCACGAATCAGCTGCTAGAATTTTAGACTTGGGTAAGGCTGACTTTCCCATAATTAGACAGAGACTTTCCACAGTAAACTGGGAAGATCTCTTCATGGGTTAAACAACTGAATAACAGTGGAAAATATTGAAAGAAACATTTCACGCAATACAGAGCGAGTATATCCCCCTGAGAGGAAAAAGCTCCACTTCACAGAAAAAACAGCCATGAACAACCAAAGAGATTAGGGACAGTACAAACGTAAAAGCAAGGACTTACAAAAATGCAAAACACAACACAGATCCGGCCGAATTGGATAAATACAAAGATCAGCAAAGGGTCACAAAGCAGCTTAAAGGAGTAACTGAAAGGGATTATGAAATGAAACTTTCAAAAGACATCGAAATCAATAAGAAGAAATGTTATAGTTACATAAGAGGAAAGCGGGTGGTCAAGAGCAATGCAGGCCCACTAAAAGCTGAAAATTGAGATATTGTCATTGATAATGGGGAAATGGCAGACATGTTGAACAATCACTTTGCCCCAGTATTTACAGTTGAAAAGGAGGATAACTTAACGGCAATCCCTAAAAATTAATAGCCGATAGGTGCCAGGGACTTAATACAATTAACGTTCAGTAAAACATCAGTAACAATGAAATTAATGCAACTAAACAGTGAGAAATCTCCAGATACTGATGGTTTCCATGCGATGGTGTTAAAGGAAGTAGGTGAGCACGTTGTAGATACCTTAACTATAGTCTTTCAGAGTTACCTTTATTCAGGAGTGGTCCCTCTGGGCTGGAAAGTTGTACATATCACTCCATTTTTGAAGAAGAGTGAAAGGGGGAACCAAGGAAATTACAGATGAGTTAGCCTGACATCTGTGGTGGGCAAGTTGCTGGAGTCTATAATCAAGGATACCGTGACTGGACGCCGAGAAAAATTTCAGTTCATCAGGGACAGCCAACGTGGATTCATGACAGGTGGTCATGCCTGACAAATCTCATTGATACTTTTTTTAAAGAGGTGACTAAGGTACTGTACAGGTGAATGTCGATGGATGTTATTTCTATGGACTTTCCAGAAGTCATTTGATAAAGTCCCACATAAGAGACTGTAAATTAAGGTAGACACCCAGGGAGTTGAGGGCAAATTATTGACATGGTTAGGAAGTTGGTTGAGTCGTCGGTGACAGAGAGTGGGGATAATGGGTAAGTATTTGCATTGGCAGGATGTAACTAGTGGTGTCCAACAGGGATCTGTGTTGGGGTTTCAATTATTCACATTATTCATTAACGACTTGGATGATGGCATCGTAAGTCATATATTCAAATTTGCTGATGATGCGAAGTTAGGCGGCATTGTAGAAAGTCTAGATGATCGCATAAAGTTACAAGGAGATATAGACAGACGAGGTGAATGGAAAAAAAAACAGTGGCAGATGGATGTCAATGTGGGCAAGTGTTAGATTATCCATTTTGGACCAAAAAAGTATCGAGCAGGGTACTTCTAAATGGAAAGAGGTTAAGTACAGTGGATGACCAAAGAGACTTGGGGGTTCAGGTGCAAAGATGTTTAAAATGCCGCAAGCAAGTGCAGAAATTATTCAAAAAGGCTAATGGAATGCCAGCCTTTATATCTAGAAGACTGGAGAATAAAGACACAGAGGTTATGCTGCAGCTGTACAAAACCATGGTTAGACCCCACTTGGAATACTGTGAGCAGTTCTGGGCACCACACCTGAGGAAGGATATATTGGCCTTAGAGGGAGTGAAATGATATGGGCAAAAGGCAGGTATATGGAGTTAGGCTGCGGATCAGCCATGATCTCATTGAATGGTGAGACAGGCTAGAGGGGCTGAATGGCTGAATGGCCTAATCCTGTTCCTCCCTTTCTGTGTTCCAATAATCTCTTAATAAAGATCTTTCATCTTAACAACTCCGACGAATATACCGAAATATCCTGCACAAAATATCAAGCAGTTGTATCATTATACTTGTCAGAACAAAAGTGCCTCTCACAAATGCTGCCTATGTTGGGTTTATTTGGTCTGATGATGCAAAGGTTGGTGGGACAGAAAGCTGTGACGAGGACACAAAGAGACTGCAAAGGAAGATTGAAAGGTGAAGTGAGTGGGCAAGATATTGGAAGCTGGAATATCATGTGGAGAAATGTGAGGTTCTTCACTTCGGCAGGAAGAATAGAAACACAGAACATTTTTCAAACGGTGAGAAACTGTTAAATGTTGGTGTCCAGGAAGGATATACTTGCCTTCGAGGCGAGGAGAGAGAGAGAGAGCGAGACATAGAGATGGGGTCAGGGAGAAGGCCAGTATTAAATGTCCCAAAGATACCATGCAGGGTGCATTATAAAATAAAATCTGACACCAAACACACATCAGGAGACATTAAGGCTGATGACCAAAAGCTTGGTCAAAAAGGTTAGTTTTAAGGACTGTTTTTAAGCAAGAATGAGAGGCAGAGAGGCAGAGAGGTTGTGAAAAGTAATTCCCAAGTGTTAACAGGCAGTGACATTAATTCCTGATTATTGGTAAAGATTTGTTAGGAAAGGGTATTAATAATTACGGAGCCGAAAGAGTTTGATGTGGACAAGAAGCAAATCAGCCATGACCTGATTGAATGGGTGGGACATGTTCCAGGGGCCAATGCAATGTTGGTTTTCTGTTTGAAAAGTGCTGACAAGGTCGGGGTTCTCTCTGGTCTCCCCTAAACCCTCCTGCCAGCCTTGGAACGACTCATTGATTCATGTCTAAGGGAACCAGTCAAGGGTCCTGCTCTATATTTGCTGAGCCTTCCAGTCTCACTCAATTTCTCGTCTATATTTGACTGCACATCACCCCTACTGTACCTCCACTCTGTATCCCATCCACCTGCCAAATTAGTTTAACCACTCCCACCCACAAACGGCACTAGCAAAACTTCCAGCAAGGATGTTGGTCCCATTGCAGTTCAGGTGCAACCCATCTAACTTGTACAGGTCCCACCTTTGCCAGAAACAGACCCATTGTTCCAGAAAACAAACGCCCTTCCTCCTGCCATGCATTCATATGCTCGATCCTCTTCTTCCTATACTCACTAGCACGTGGCATGGGAGTAATCCAGAGATTAGAATGTTTGCGGTCCTGCTTTTTAATTTGCTACTTGGAACCCTAAATACTTGTTGTATTACCTCATCCCTCTTTCTACTTATGTCGCTGGTAGCAATGTGTACTACAACCTCTGACTGTTCACCCTCCCCCTTCAGAATGTCTTGCAGCCGTTCCGTGAGATCCTTGGCCCGAGCGCCAGGCAAGCAACATACCATCCTGGCGTCACTTATGCGGACACATAAACGCGTGTCTGTACCCGTTACGATAGAATCCCCCATCACAATAGTTCCCCCACACTTTTTCCGCCCCTGCTGTGCAGCTGAGCCACCGGTGGTGCCACTGACCTGGCTTTTGCCGCGTTCCCCTGAGAAGCTATCTCCCCCAACAGTATCCGAAGTGGAACATCTGTTAGAATTGGAAATGGACCAAGGGGACACCTGCACTATCTGCCTAGTTCTTCTGCTCTGCATGTGGGGTTCACCCAATTCCCTTTCAACATGAGCAGTCTTTACCTGCAGTGTGACCACCTCCCTGTACGTGCTATGCACGATGATATCAACCTCGCAGATGCTCCACAGTGTCCCCAACTGCCTCTCAAATCCGAAACGCGGATTTTGAGTTGCTGCAGCTGGAGACACGTCCTGCACACGTGTTCACCCTGGACACTGTAAGTGTTCCTGACTTCCCAGGTCGCTCAAGAGGAGCACTGCAGGTTGCCGAGCTGCCCTGCCATAACTTACCCTTAATTTATACCCTTAAATTACCCACGAATTTGATTATTTACACAAAGGACCTTGGGTCCCTAAACAAAAACAACCTACTATATTAAAACAAAACTGTAGACCTTTCCCTTTTCCTTTACTTTCCAACCAAGCTACTTGGAGTTATTCTCTCAGAACAGTTATGCACCAATTCTTGAGCATTGAAGGAACTTTATTATCGAAGACAATATTTAAAATGCTTACTTTTCGTTTCAACTATCGACATTCCATTTGATTCCAGGCCTTGCCATGTTTTGTTTTTCTATTCATTTGATTCTTCCAATAATCATCACATTGTCTTTGTCTCAGCTGTTGTTGCACTTCTAAATCCCAGTGGTCATACTCAAATATTTTCTCTCCTATTTGCTTGATGTAAGTTAGGTTAAAACAGAAACTGGATTCTCTTATAACTCAAATGACTTATTGCATGTTGCAACAAAACAGTTGCCTATTTAAAGATAAATGCAGCTCAACTGATTTTACCCGACGTTAACACATTTATATTGCAGATGGATGTTTAATTTGTGAATCCCAGGAAAAGTTACAAACCATTTACTAATCATGTTGCCATTCACAAAGTATGACATTGACTAATTCCTTTCTTAAAGAGTCCACTGATTAATTATTATGAGGATTAAGTAACGTTAGTCATTTTAAAACACCATTCCAAGAACCTCCAATTCCCCACAATACAAAATCTGCCTCCTCCTTCATCTCATTATTGTTGTTGCCCACTCTTTCTCATCTCTAGCTCATGCGTCGTGTGATCTGCACAAAGTATGCATGTTCTTACCTTCTTAAATATCATAACCCCAAATGACTACTGATGATGAAGAATGTCATTATCTGTTAAGACGTCATTGACACTCCTCAGGTTGAAAACTGTCACCCCACCTACTGATCACCTCACTCGATGACAGTCTTTATCCTTTCACAGGAGTGCTGTTAATTCCTAAACTATTATCATGCAAGTACATACAATTAAAACAACAGATAATGCTCGCTGTCTTATTATGTACCTCAGATACCCCTTCACTGTTGATAGGAAACGCACCGAATCATACTGATTTATTTTTCATCTAAGTTTCCCAAATTCAAATAATGGTGTCATCAGTTGATAATATCTTTCGTTTATTTATCTTAAAAAAAGGTTTTCCTCAATATTCAGCAACTACCTAGACAGTATTCCCATTAACCTTTTTGAAAATTACGTATGTTTTTATCCCTTTAAACTCAGGCAGACTTTCTTTAGAGTGCTTGCAATAGCAACACATATTAATTTATTTATTATTGATTCAAATGTCATAAACAATTATTTCCATGTTTCATGGTTGCAGATGAATTTATCAGAGACACTAATGTCTACAGTTGTTATGCAAGCTGACTACAAATAATTACATAGACTTTCTCTGGAAAGATAACAAATAGAAACAGATGTATGAATGAATTAATGCCAATTCCTGACTTTTTAAAAAAGAAGGCCAAGCCTTCAGATCAAAATATTAACATGCTGTCTTAAATGTTGCAGAATTCTTAAGCTGCTGGAGTTGATTGATCTCTGTGACCATTTGGTCCACTTATTTAGAGAAACAAAGAACACAAGGTCCATTCGGCTTGCAACCAGATGAGTTCCTTCTGTCCAGATATATGTGGTAATTTAGAAACAGTAATTATCACAAAATCCTAGGTGGATACAAAATTGACTTTGTGGCAGGAAACAAAGGGTAATTGTTGATGGGCGTCTTAATGACGGGAAGGCTATTTCCAATGGTATTCCGGGGAGCTCAGAACTGGGTCCACTGCTTTTTGTGGTATAACAATGATTTGGACGTAAATGTAGGGGGCATGATCAAGAAGTTTGCAGACCAGACGAAGATTGGCTTTTTTGGTAGATAGCAAGGGGGATAGCTGTAGGATGCAGGAAGATATTGATGGTCTGCTCAGATGGGCACAAAAGTGACAAATGGTATTCCAGCCAGAGAAATGCGAGGTGGTGCATTTTACGAGGTCAATCAAGACAAAGGAGGACACGATAAATGAAAACATACTGAGAAGTGAGGGACCTTGGAGTCAATGTCCACAGATCCCTGAAGGTAGCAGCACAGGACGATAAGGTGGTTCAGAAGGCATATGGAATCCTTTATTTTATTTGCTGCAGTATAGAATATGAGAGCAGGGGGTTACGCTGGAACTGTATAACTCATTGGTTCGGTCACAACTTGAGTACTGGTGTGCAGTTCTGGTAACCTCATTACATAAAGGATTTAATTGCACGATAGAGGGTAGAGAGGAGATTTACGAGGATGTTGCCAGGACTGGAAAAATGCAGGCACGAGGAAAGATTGAACAGGTGTGGTTATTCTCCTTGGAACAGAGAAGGCTGAGAGGAGATCTGATTGAAATGTACAAAATCTGAGGAGCCTGGATAGAGTGGAGGTGAAGGATTTATTCGCCTTCTCAGAGAGGTCAGTGACGAGGGGGCAGAACTTTAAACTGATTGCTAGAAAAATAGAGGGGAGATGAGGACAAAATGTTTTCACCCAGATGATGGTAGTGATCTGAACCTCACTGCCTGAAAGGGTAGCTGAGGCAGAGACTCTCTACTCATTGAAAAGGAATCTGGATATGCACCTCAGCTCCCATAATCTGCAACGCTACGAACCAAATGCTAGAAGGTGGGAGTGGAATAGGTGGATCCTTTTTCGGCTGGCTCAGCCAGGATGGGTCAAAGTGGCCTCTTTCTGTGCCTTCGACATTTTATGCTTCTATGATTCTATGGTTCTTGGAAGCTTCAAATACTAAATTATTCCTCTTCTCCATTGATATTCGTTCTGTGCTTTTGACCTATCTTTTATATGGTAATTCAAATGGCATCTTATTTACAGGTCTTTCGGATCTATGTCTGGTTCCCCTTATGTATTCCTTTCCTTGAATGAAAACAGTTAGTCAGACTAATCAGAGCAAGATGCCACTCAACTTCACAACCAATCATTTCGTTTTCGCCTTTTTCAACGTCTGGCCCCAAGTTGCACCATTGTATGTTTTGGGGTTTTGAGGCTAAAACACTTATTGTTAAAAATTCTCAGTTCTGAATTTTCAATTTATTACAATGGGATTCTCAGTTGTGCCTGACCTAGCATGTTACAAATAATGGCTAGTTATGAACCCAGTATAATTTATTAAGCTAGATGTTACAAATACTTAACAAAAAGGCACTGACGACAACATGGACGTTTCTTATCCTTCAAGACCAGGATTCCTTGAATGTTGCCGGCACAGGCGATGCCTTTGTTCTCCTGTCACTGAATTGACATTACGTTGACCTGTGTTTCAGAATAATTACACAACAGGCACCATTATAAACTGTACCAGCAAAGACTCTGAGTTTCCATCTTTTGGGCTTCCGATTCCTTATTATGATATCCTTTGAATTACCTCTTCCATTAGTTTACCGTGTGGTTCAACTGCCGTCACTGCACCTCTGTAATTACAGTGGAGTACGCTAAAAGCATGTCCGTCTCTTATTTACTAGCCTCCTAGAGTTATCATTTCACTGTGCGAACAAATAACACATCCTTGCAGATACAAAGCAGTTGGACAATCAATGTTTCATCTTCTTATCAACAATGCCAACTATCGTAAACAATTCACCTCAACATTCCCAAGATTCCAAAGCAATTAAGAATAAATGTGCCTCGTGGAATATCAGGAAGCAATGTTGTTTTTAAACATAAATGTTTTCTTCTGCAGATATATTTAATTGATCAAGTCAGTTAGCATACTTATTAAACTGCATGATTCTTGTTTAATGATAGGTGTCATATCCAGTTCAAGCTTCTTTTAGGGAGTTCCTTTAGGGAGCGCAATCACTCTCCTCCTGACTCCTTGACGAAGGTCATCTCTTTCCCTTTGCTCGTTATCTTTTTTGATTCCTGCTAATTCACTTCCCACCCTCTTGCTCTCGACCCCCTCTTCCCGTCACTAACAGCTCTAGTGTTTGTCTTTAATCCTGCAATCCATTTTCTTCTGGACGTCCAGCGGTCACCTCTTGTCCATTAACCACTGGATCCTTAAGCTGGTCTCAGTTGCTTTGTTTATGCATTAATTTAAAAATTGATGTAACTGGATATTTCACCGCGCTCTTTAACTGCTCTCTGAATTCGGACTGAATGGCCACATAAATAAATGTGTTTGTACAGCAACTTAAATTCCGCAGCATATATGCAACAGTTTCAAAGATATAATAAGAAGCATCATCTAAGAAATGACCATTGCGAAAAATATATAACACATACACCAACCACAGAATTATGAAGCTGCCAGATATGGTGAAGAGTAAAATCATGGACTTCCTCCTTCTCTCCATTTCAGAGTCACTGTGATTATCTTTCTTGCTCTGACCTCTCAGTCTCTGACGAACTCGACTGGTCACTAAAATGTGTCTGAACGTCAGAGCGTTCAGCAACAGAATTAAACTGAATGGTAATACTGGTGTTAAAGCTTTTTCAAACATTCTAAATCCAATCCATCGAGGGTCAGTAAAATAGCTTCGCTTATTAGAGCAGGACCATTCTACATTGTCGATTACCAGAAAAGGTTTAAATCTAAAGTAGACAGGAATATTTTTTAGACAGAGCAGAATGCCAGTTGTTGATAGAACCACAGTCGCAGTTTTTCTGGTGCAATATTTCGATTTCAGCTTCTGGCAACAAATGGCGACAAATCGATCAAATGTGAAAGCGATGGCGAACCAAACCGAACAGTTGATGGCTGCACGCATCAAGACATAGTGAGAGCGACACACAAAGGTGAGATACAGGAAATTTAATGCGAAATAATAATCATTGATTCTCCGGAGTATGATCTCAGTGATAATGACCAGTATGTCCGCTGTTGACATGGCCACCAGGTAACGGGTGGTGCAGCTGGAGAGTCCGCAATTTCACTTGGACAGGATCACAATTGAGATTAAATTAACTGTAAAGGAGAGAAGGGAAAAATGGCTGTAAATTACTGAAAAACATTCTCCGCGCCTCAACCCTGGCAGGAAGGATTTTAGCACCAAAACCTTGTGGATTGGGATCAGGTCAGATCGGGTCCATAATCCCAACCTGCCTCCAACCCCAGCACTTCCAGATTGAACAAATCCTGGACGGGCAGGTACAGCACACCGCTCATCAGACGCTGGTAAACTAGTTAAATATAACAACGTGGAGCCCAAGAATGGGTAGACTGGAGAACTGCACCCGGTCTCCAACCACTCCCAGTGTAGGAACCCATCCCGGAATCGAATCACTCCCTGGGTTCGAAGAAATTCCTCCCTGATTCGAACCAGTCCCTCGGATCGGAGACACTCATACTTCTGGGACCACTCCCTCTGATGTATAAATGAGTTAAATTGAAAAGGGAATTTACTGAGTCGATGCAAATGTGATCACAGCACAGGCTTTCATTTCTACAGGAATATCGTCAGAAGAAAAGTGTCATAATAACGTATTAGAAAGGTGGTGATTGAACACGTGAATAATGTGTACTCCTCTGGACTACACATGATAAAAATATCCAGGGTAACCAGCAGGTGCACGTATTCTTCACAAAAATAATACCATAGCAGGGAGATTATAGTTATTGGGATATATGTTGTGGCTCCACTATGTCGATAAGAGTAGGATGATTGTTGAACTAATAGAGGTCTTTAAAAATTTTTTTTAAATGGTTCGAGAGGGAAAACGTGGACTTGATATTCCCACTTTGCTGGTGACCAGTTCTGTATTTCCTCAAAATAAGATGGTCATCAGTAAATACGCGATGGAATTCAAGAGAGACCTATTGACTTGTACTGCTGAGAACGTGGAATTGAGACCTCTTGCAGTAGTTGCAATGGAAGAAAAAATAAGAAGAAGTGAGGTTAGTGCATGATGGAGACAGGATTGGACGGATATGCTGATAGGATTAGATGAGCTGGAATGAAGAGAGGCTCGTGCAGAGCAGGAAGACTGTCCTAATCCAGTTGTACTGAATGCCCAGATTCTGTGTTGTAAAATCAATAAGTTGTCTATTAACATGTCATAGTCATCAGTGTTTTTCGTAATATTGAAGAGGATTATTTATTATTGCAGTGCACTTGTGAGCAAACGCTTCTCAGGACTGTGTTCGGGAAGGAAATTAATCAGCACCTGATGGTGCTGTCAACAACTATAATTAGAATTAGAATAAGATGGGGACCGGCACTGAATACAATTACAGATACTCCAGCAAATACATGTTCCCTGGAGTTACATTGTCCACACCAGTTAGTCAGCCACAATCAGTACAATTCTAGAGTGTCAGAGACTCCCAGTTGTACATGATCACTGAGGTCAGGTGCTCCACTCCAGTTAGTGCGCACACACTGTATAATTCTACACTAACAGATAATTCCAGTAATCCTTCCACTCTGAGATTTTCCTGCTTTGAGCTGTGATTCTACAGAACACAACATTCCACATAATTCAATAACTTTACAATGTAGAGTGTCTTGAGCTAGAAACAGTTGAGACAACAGATTAAAACTGCACAGCTAATTCAGGAAATTAATGCAATTATATTATTGAGTGTGTGTCTGTGTAACTGTAACCATTCGATCGCATGTAATATTATTATTCCGATGGCAATGGAAGAAACCAGCTCATACTCAGATTTACAAAACCTCATTGGTTATAGATACTTACCAGGAACGCCAGTTACAGCAAGAATCACATAGAATATGTTCCTGACCCATTGAATTTGTCCGTGCATTTTCTGCTTGGAGTGATCGGTCTGTTCGTGCTGCAGGTAATATCTCTGAAATAAATTCTGAGGTGACACATTCCCAGTGCATTAACTTTATACCCTCTCGGATCTCTATGGGGATACACAGGTTGCAAAATTGTTCAAACAGTTTTTCTTAATCTTTGAACAAACAGATTACGACAGCTGTGTTAATTCCCTGTTGATGGAATATATTTTCCACTAAAATTGAATTGGACCCATTCACATCCCCACCCCCAAGTCTGGACAAATCTGATCACAATAAGCAACTAATCATAACTGGAAGCTGTGTTAAACAGAAATAAAGGAAGTCCGAGAAAAATCATGAGTCCCATCTGTGGATGTCATGTTGTTTTAGTGATTGCCTGCGCTCTGCATGACTATTCAGAAATTAAATTCCTAACGTCGGAGAAGCCTGTAACGGATGTTCGTCCATACTTTGGATGCTCTCTTTATCTGTGCAATTCCGTTCAGCAATTCATATATTCAAACAAAAAGGAGTATGGAATGGTTGCAACACAGCAGTTGGCCATTAGGTCTGTCTTGACCATGTCAGCTCTCTGCACGGGCAGCTCAGCTAATCTCACTCCTACATCTCCTCCTCACTGACCTGCTTTGTTTTTCTTTTCAGTTGTTCATTCAGTTCGCTTCTGATTGATTCTGTCTTCACCACTCTCTCAGGCGTTCATTTCATATCCTCAACACGTGCTTTGGAAACATACGTTTTCCCTCATGTCGCCATTGATTCTTTTGCCACTCCCTTAAACCTGTGTCCTTTGCTTTTCGCCAGGTTTGCCAATGAGAGCAGTTTATCTCTATCTACTCTGTTTAAACAACCCATGGTTTGGAGCAACTCGATCAAACTCTCTCTCAATTTCCTCTTGAAGGAGAAAAACTTCGATTCTCTAATCTGTCGGCATAAAACATCTGTCACCCCTGGAATTTTCACTTGAACATTTTCTACACCTGCTCTAAAGCCTCAAAGTGTGGTGCCTCGAACTGGACACAATGGCAGGATTTTCAATATTGCTCTCTC
Organism: Heterodontus francisci; assembly: GCF_036365525.1. NCBI lineage: Eukaryota > Metazoa > Chordata > Chondrichthyes > Heterodontiformes > Heterodontidae > Heterodontus > Heterodontus francisci. The sequence continues at coordinate 25,733 of NW_027140956.1, read as the reverse complement.
CCTCACACGGTCCGAGCTACTCCGTTTCCCTTTTCAACCTCTTTATCCGATACATCGATCATTGTGGCTGTGTCAAACCCTTGTTCACATCGAGCTCTAAAATTTAATCAAATTTGCATTGAAATATCTGTACCTCTCTTGCCTGAAAACAGTCGATCTGTGACTCCTTACTTCTCTTCCACGAATTTCCTCCCTCAATATAAGTGTACAGACTCTGCATCAATATTTACTATGATCCACCAACTTCCACAGTTATCTTGACCACACTTCCTCAAACTCCACTTTGCATAAATAATAAATTCCATTCTCTTCGTTTCCTCATCGCCTTTTGTTTGTTTAAACGATTACATTTTCCATACCAGTGCTTCTGTAGTCTTTTCAATTCACATTAACCGTGCATTCCTCACATTAGTTTTTCAAAGGCCTCAGCTTTATCTGTTCCATCGCCCAAGTGACTGTCCTCACCTCCTTCCCTACCTTCCAGAACCATGATATTAATTCACTTATTCTCACTTTCCACTCCAACCGCCTCCACCTTCAACACATCATCCTCCTCCATTTCCACCATGTCGAACTAAAATCGCGAACAAAATATCTGCATTCACTCTTCCTTCACATCAAAGATGACGTTTGCTTGCCCGCAGCTCCTTTCTGTGCATGTGCAAGAGATGCAACAGATTTCCTCTCACCTAAGGTCTTTAGAAATAAAAGAGGGAGCAGGCCATTCAGCCCATCGATCATGTTCTGCCATTCCATACCATAATGGTTATCTGACCATGGACGTAATTGCAATTTCCTGCCAGACAACCGTAAGTCTTCAGTCCCTCGTAAATGAAAAGTCAGTCTCAACCATCCTTGAATATATTCAATGACCCAGACTCCACTGACTTCTGCGGAAGTGAATTCGAAATGCGATGGAACTTCAAGAGAAGAAATTCCTCCTCATCACCATTTTAACTGGGAGACCGCCTATTCATAGTGGCGCAGTGGTTAGCACCGCAGTCTCACAGCTCCAGCGACCCGAGTTCAATTCCGGGTACTGCCTGTGTGGAGTTTGCATGTTCTCCCTGTGTCTGTGTGGGTTTTCTCCGGGTGCTCCGGTTTCCTCCCACAAGCCAAAAGACCTGCAGGTTGGTAGGTTAATTGGCCATTATAAATTGCCACCAGTATAGGTAGGTGATAGGGAAATGTAGGGACAGGTGGGGATGTGGTAGGAATATGGGATTAGTGCAGGATTAGTATAAATGGGTTGTTGATGGTCGGCACCGACTCGGTGGGCCGAAGGGCCTGTTTCAGTGCTGTATCTCTAAACATAAACATAAACAAACGGTAGAGAATGTGCTGAGCTCGGAAACGGCCAGGGCATCAATGTAACACACATCTGGGCTTAGACTGAGGCAGCAAGGTGAAGGCTTCTTGCTCCTTGGATGTGGGCATTGCTGGCGAGGCTGTTATCCACCTTTAGTTTCTCTTGGGGACGTGGTGGAGAGCCACCTTCTTGAAACGCTGGACTCCATCTGCTTTAGGTACACCCGCAGTACAATGAGAAAGGAGGTTCCAGGATTTTGACCCAGCAATTGTGAAGAAATGACGATGTCGTTCCAACTCAGGATGTCTGTGGCTGGAGGGAACGTGCAGGTGTTCATGTTTCCATGCGTCTGCCACCCTTATCCTTTTAGGTGTGAGCGGTCTCGTGCTTGGAATGCGCTGTCGAAATAAATTCAGTAACTTCCTGCGGTGTGATGTTATATATGGTGCACACGGCAGCCACTGTGTGCTGGTGTTGGAATGAATTAAGTGTTAGTATGGTGCATCGGAGGCACATCAACCAAGTCCATTTGTTTGGATCCTGCTGAGGCGCTTGAGTTTTGTTGGCGGTGGGACAGATCCAGGTCAGTGTAGTATATTCCATTATTCCTGACTTATGCCTTGTAGATTGTGTATGTAAAAGTCAGTGAGTTATTTATTGCATAAATCCCAGCGTCATATCTTCTCTGGAGCAACAACATTTATTTGGCTGGCCCAGTTAAAATTCTGATCAAAGGTAACGCGTATGATATTGATTATGTGGTAATTGGGGACTGACCACAACGATTAATATCAAGGGGAGATGGTTAGATTCTCTCCTGTTGGACAAGGCCATTTCATGGCAAATGTGTGATGTGAATTTTAGATGCCAATTAGCTGCCCAAATCTGATGCAAACTATGCAAAATTGCCGTGTTTTTTGTGGGAGTGAAAGAAGACAGTTTCAGTTTGTCCGTCATTCATCCAGAGTAAATGTCTTCTCATCATGGCCTCAATCTTTGACGGAATGATTGAAAGAGGCAAATCACAGGGTAGTTGGGGGATGGATAAACTGTCGTTGGTCTTTTTGTTGAAACAAGCCATGAGCTTCATGATTGGCTGTGATAATTTCGAAAAGATACATGATAATGATCAGGAGAACATGGGAAATACGCAGATTTGTGTCATATATGGACAAAAGGAGGGGTCATTGGATCTGATACAGGCTCTTCAATTCCCCATCAATGTTTAGTTACATGTTTTAAATGGGAGGTCACAATATGGATAGTTAAGATGCTGTGTATCGAACCTTGGGGCATTCAAAGCTGTATCTTGGGAATTATATGAACCATCACTTCCCACAACATGTCGGGCCATTGTAGCAACAGGGGGGATTGCAGAATGGGTGTGCGAGAGTTCGGGCTGATGAGAGGGCCAACCTTGCCTTCTTGTTGATGGAACTGTAGCTCGAGTGTCCAGTTGGTAGGAGATGGAGGAAGCTGTTAGCAGCACAGCTCTGACTGAGAGTTCCGGAAGTGATTGACAACAGATTGCAGAGTTCCACAGAAAGTAAGTAATACAATTCCGGCACAAAAACAAGAAATGCTGGATTCACTCAGCAGGTCTGGCAGCATCTGTAGAAAGAGAAGCAGAGTTAACGTTTCGGGTCAGTGACCCTTCTTCGGAACCCTTCTTCGGGACAATTCCGGCCCCCAGGATATCATTTTATCTTCTGGGATACCTAAACACAGCAGCAAGAAGCCTTCAACCCCGAGGACTATGTCAGTTGTCGTTAAAGGCAAAGCTGCCACAGGTTTCACATTTATAACAACAAGAATCCAAAGACGTGGATTCACTGCTGAATCAGATACAATCCTTTGTCAGTTCAAAATCTTCCTATTTCAATAATTTCGTTTCCTTTCTCAAGAAGGTCTATTTTCCCTCGTAATTTTACATGTTGTTCCAAATATTTATGTGATTTTATGTTCGATTTCGCACAATATCAGGATGGATCAATTCTACACTTACTAACTTGGCATTCAACAAACCCCCTAAAAAATCTTCAAGGCAAACCTGCCAGCAAAAGCATGCCCACGTCCTTCTGCGTCTTCCACACATGAATTACAATTATTGCAGATTTATAACTTTGTGGTGAGTGGGTTCCTTGTTGATTTGAATTACCCTGAGGGCGGGACTCATAGCCTCATAGAATATTTAGTTCACCTGTTCTGCACGGCCTGAAGTCAGGCAAATCCCACGCCCTGACAGAGATCAACAAAGGAACATGAAACATCCCAATTACAAGATCTGATCCTGGGAAGGTGCAAAATGTAAATTTCTTAAACATGCATCTGTCAAAGGATAAAGCAGGAGCCAGTCTTACTTCCACATAGGTTTATTCACAATAATCCATACAGCATAAGTGCCGACAGCATTTCTCTTCTCCAGACCAGCTCCCCCGTCCCCCTCCCCAGGTGGAAACTGGTTATTCCATATGTACCCTGATCTTTCCACAATTAGTATCAGCTGCTCTTAATCAGAATTAGAGCATGCAGCGATACATACTCAATTGACAAATTATTTGCAACATTGGTTCATTGGCAGCATTTTGTTATCAGTCCATGAATGTGTCCATTGTACATTATTATTTTTCTTGTGATTCCTGTTCGAATATACAAGCTACATGTGAGAATTTATGCTCCTGTTTGAAGACCAGAACTGCTCTTCACATGTCCTGCATTGCATGAATTCACACCCTCTGGACTGTTCATTCAACACTCCCCACGAAATCTAACACTATCTCACTCACTCACACAGCGACATACACAAACACACTTAAGGAAAGTACAGTTGAAAAGAATAGTGCACTTTTACAGCTTATAATCAAAATAATAGTTCATAATTCACATGGCTCGCAGTCAAAAAGACACGTTGCAGACCTTATGAAAAAGACACCTTCACTCCTGATGTGTAGCTTAGCTAAGTTCACGTTCTGAAGTGGCTTTCAGGATTCTCTTGACGGGATAGAATCTCTGCAGGCCACAAACTTGGTTGCTTTCAGTCTCGTTACCACGAGGCCACTTTGCAGTATTGGTGGGTTCGAAATGGAACAGGCTTGGAGACGTCACCATGCTGCAGTCTCCAATTATTTAGGCATAGGTTTTTCTGCCATTTTTGCTGTTGCTGTTGTGACTTTCTTCAGATAGCAGTTAAAGAATAAAACTAAACCAACATGGTTAGCTGACCATGTGCATTATCACATTTCCCTTTCTCAAATATGGTGTTGGAATTAGTGTGATTATTCATTATCTGGCTTATTGCTTGATTACTGTCTTTGTCTCAGAAAGACCCATTCAGTTCAGGATTGCCTCTTGGATTGTCTCAGGATACGTGGAATTGCCACTTCTTAGTCTGGAATGTATCATTTTGTCCTTGCGAGACAGTATGGCTGTTTAGAAATTCACTGATCAGGTCAGATAACCTTTGGTGGCCATTATTTGCGGCTCGTGTGGTCCATTTTAAAAGAAATGTCAGTTACAAAATCTTACACACTCAGTGAAAATCTGTGTTAAAAGATATGAATTTGAAATGGCTCTACTGGGTATGGCAATAATATTAAATTAATTGTGTCAAATGATATTAGTGCTAAAATATCTTCTTTGGCCTCCTTATCTGGAGCGACAATGGGTGAGCGTCTGGAGGTGGTCAGTTGTGTGTGGAGCAGCGACTGGAGTGGCTATGCAGGCCAATTCTATTTATTTATTTATACTTATTTATTTAGAGATTAGATTAGATTAGATTAGATTAGATTAGAGATACAGCACTGAAACAGGCCCTTCGGCCCACCGAGTCTGTGCCGAACATCAACCACCCATTTATACTAATCCTACACTAATCCCATATTCCAACCAAACATCCCCACCTGTCCCTATATTTCCCTACCACCTACCTATACTAGTGACAATTTATCATGGCCAATTAACCTATCAACCTGCAAGTCTTTTGGCTTGTGGGAGGAAACCGGAGCACCCGGAGAAAACCCACGCAGACACAGGGAGAACTTGCAAACTCCACACAGGCAGTACCCGGAATCGAACCCGGATCCCTGGAGCTGTGAGGCTGCGGTGCTAACCCTTGGATAGGTACATGAATGACAGTAGAATGAAGGGTATGGAGGTAGTTTGATCTTAGAGTAGGTTAAAGGTTCGGCACCACATCGTGGGCCGAAGAGCCTGTACTGTGCTGTACTGTTCAATGTCGATGTACTTTGGCTGTGGGAGAAAATTGGAGCACCCGGCAAAAACCCACGCGGTCACAAGGAGAACTTGCAAACTCCGCACAGGCAGTACCCAGAATCAAACTCGGGTCCCTCGATTTGTGAGGCTGCGGTTGTAACCACTGGGCCAAAAATTCCAGAGCGACAGGCTCTTCCACAGGTGCTGCAGAAAAATTTGTTTGTCGGGGCTGTGACACATTTGGCTCTGCCCTTGCGCTTCAGTCGTTTTTCCTGCCAACTGCTAAGTCTCTTCGACTCGCCACAATTTAGCCCCGCCTTTATGGCTGCCCGCCAGCTCTGGCGAATGCTGGCAACAGACTCCCACGACTTGTGATCAATGTCGCAGGAATTCATGTCACGTTTTCAGACGTCTTTAAAGCGGAGACATGGACGGCCAGTGGATCTGATTCCAGTGGCGAGATCGCTGTGCAATGTGTCTTTGGGGATCCTGCCATCTTCCATGCTGCTCACATGGCCAAGCCATCTGAAGCGACGCTGACTCAGTAGTGTGTATAGGCACGGGATGTTAGCCGCCTCGAGGACTTCTGTGTTGGAGATGCAGTCCTGCCACCTGATGCCAAGTATTCTCCGGAGGCAGCGAAGATGGAATGAATTGAGACGTCGCTCTTGCCTGACATACGTTGTCCAGGCCTCGCTGCCATTTAGCAAGGTACTGAGGACACAGGCTTGATATACTCGGACTTTTGTGTTCCGTGTCAGCATGCCATTGTCCCACACTCACTTGGCCAGCCTCGACATAGCAGTGGAAGCCTTTCCCATGTGCTTGTTGATTTCTGCAGTCAGAGACACGTTGCTGGTGATAGTTGAGCCTAGGTAGGTGAACTCTTGAACCACTTCCAGAGCGTGGTCGCCAATATTGATGGATGGAGCATTTCTGACGTCCTGTCCCATGATGTTCGTTTTCCTGAGGTTGATGGTTAAGCCAAGTTCTTTGCAGGCAGCCGCAAACCTGTCGATGAGACTCTGCAGACACTCTTCAATGTGGGATGTTAAAGCAGCATCGTTAGCAAAGAGGAGTTCCCTGATGAGGACTTTCCGTACTTTGGACTTCGCTCTTAGACGGGCAAGGTTGAACAACCTACCCCCTGATCTTGTGCGGTGGAAAATTCCTTCTTCTGAAGACTTGAACTCATGTGAGAGCAGCAAGGAGAAGAAAATCCCAAAAAGTGTGGGTACGAGAACACAGCCCTGTTTCACGCCACTCAGGATAGGAAAGGGGTCTGATGAGGTGCTGCTATGTTGAATTGTGCCTGAAGTATTGACATGGAATGAGGTGACGATACTTCGTAGCTTTGGAGAACATCCAATTTTTTCTAGTAGTCTGAAGAAACCACGTCTGCTGACGAGGTCAAAGGCTTTGGTGAGATCATTGAATGCAATGTAGAGGGGCATCTGTTGTTCATGGCATTTCTCCTGCATCTGACGAAGGGGGAACAGCATGTCAATGGTCGGTCTCTCTGCACGAAAGCCACACTGCCTCAGGGCAGACGTGCTCGGCCAGCTTCTGGAGCCTGTTTGAAGCGGCTGAGGCAAAGACTTTCGCCACTATGCTGAGCAAGGAGATTCCACGGTAGTTGTTGCGGTCACGTTTGTTTTTATAGAGGGTGATGATATTGTCATCGTGCATGTCCTGAGATGCTGCTCCTTCTCCCAGCACAGGCAAAACAGTTCATGTAGTGCCTAGAGTATAGCAGGCTTGGCACTCTTGATTATTTCAGGGGTAATGCCGTCCTTTCCAGCGGCTTTTCCGCTGGCAAGATAATCAATGGCATCACTGACTTCCGGTTTGGTTGGCTGTACGTCCAGATCATCCATGACTGGTGGATGCTGGGTTGCATTGAGGGCAGTGTCAGTGACAACAATCTCCCTGCAGTACAGTTCCAGGTAATGCTCAACCCAGCGGTCCATTTGCTTTCGTTGGTCAGTGATTATATCCCCTGATTTATATTTGAGGGGGGCGAGCTTCTTGATCGTTGGCAGGCAGGGAGGAAGTTGTCGAGCGAGGGAGCTGTGGTTTACGAAAGAAGTTGAAGCGCTTGTCAAGAGGAAGAAGAAGGCTTATGTTAGGATGAGACGTGAAGGCTCAGTTAGGGCGCTTGAGAGTTTCAAGCCAGCCAGGAAGAATCTAAAGGGAGAGCTAAGAATAGCAAGGAGAGGACACGAGAAGTCATTGGCGGATAGGATCAAGGAAAATCCTAAGGCTTTCTATAGGTATATCAGGCATAAAAGAATGACTAGAGTTAGATTAGGGCCAATCAATAATAGTAGTGGGAAGTTGTGTGTGGAATCAGAGGAGATAGTGGAAGCGTTAAATGAATATTTTTCGCCAGTATTTACAGCAGACAAAGAAAATGTTGTCGAGGAGAATACTGAGATTCAGACTACTAGGCTCGATGGGATTGAGGTTCACAAGGAGGAGGTGTTAGCAATTTTGGAAAGTGTGAAAATAGATAAGGCCCCTGGGCCAGATGGGATTTATCCTAGGATTCTCTGGGAAGCCAGGGAGGAGTTTGCAGAGCCTTTGTCCTTGATCTTTATGTCGTCATTGTCGACAGGAATCGTGCTGGAAGACTGGAGGCCAGCAAATGTTGTCCCCTTGTTCAAGAAGGGGAGTAGAGGCAGCCCTGGTAATTATAGACCTGTGAGCCGTACTTTGGATGTGGGTAAAATGTTGGAAAAGGTTATAAGAGACAGGATTTATCATCATCTTGAAAAGAATAAGTTCATTAGCGATAGTCAGCACGGTTTTGTGACGGGTAGGTCGTGCCTCACAAACCTTATTGAGTTTTTCGAGAAGGTGACCAAACAGGTGGATGAGGGTAAAGCAGTGGATGTGGTGTATATGAATATCAGTAAGGCGTTTGATAAGGTTCCCCACGGTAGGCTATTGTAGAAAATACGGAAGTATGGGGTTGAAGGTGATTTAGAGCTTTGGATCAGAAATTGGCTAGCTGAAAGAAGACAGAGGGTGGTGGTTGATGGCAAATGTTCATCCTGGAGTTTAGTTACTAGTGGTGTACCGCAAGGATCTGTTTTGGGGCCACTGCTGTTTGTCATTTTTATAAATGACCTGGAAGAGGGTGTAGAAGGGTGGGTTAGTTAATTTGCGGATGACACTAAGGTCGGTGGAGTTGTGGATAGTGCCGAAGGATGTTGTAGGGTACAGGGGGACATAGATAGGCTGCAGAGCTGGGCTGAGAGATGGCCAATGGAGCTTAATGCGGAAAAGTGTGAGGTGATTCACTTTGGAAGGAGTAACAGGAATGCAGAGTACTGGGCTAATGGGAAGATTCTTGGTAGTGTAGATGAGCAGCGAGATCTTGGTGCCCAGGTACATAAATCCCTGAATGTTGCTACCCATATGCGAATATGGGAGGAGTGTTGGGAATTGGCTGCCCGTTCAGCATCTCTCCCCTGTTTTTACCTCGATGGGAGCAAAACTGGGGAGAAATGGAAAGCAGGATCCCAGTTCACAATCACCCTGTACAACACCAAGGCAGCGAGTTCAAATCCACCCCAGACAGAGGGATAGAAACACAGAAAGCAGATCCCGGGTTCAGGACAGAACAAAGAGAGAGAGAGAGAGATAAATGGAAAGGGAGATGGAGAATGACATGCAGGGATTCAGAAACGAGTGAGAGAGAAACTGAGAACAGAGGGTCAGAAATACCGAGAAGGGCAGGGAGAGAGAAAGGGAAATGGAGACATACAGAGACAGAGACAGAGACAGAGAGCTGGAAGTATAGAGAGAGAATGCAGCAGCGATGTAGATATTGAGAAAGATCGCAGAAAAAGAGAGATATAGAGACAGAAAGAACTGGGGGGGTGGCAGAGATACAAACTTAGATGTGTTTACAGAATAGAGAGAGGTGTCCCGGAACAGGGGGGAAATGCAGAACTTGTCTTGCAGGAAAGGAGGTGCAGAGATGGAAAGATTCAGGGATTTAGAAGTGAGTGAGAGATGAAAAGGACTGAGAGAGATAAAGATGCAGAGAGTCGCAGAAAGAGAGTAAAAATGGAAACCTTGAGAATCATGAGAGAGGCCGAGGTAGAAAGGATGTTGAGAGATACAGAGATAGGGATGTAAAGTTGTGAAGAAACAGAGCTAGGAACAAGGATGAAGGTGCAGGGAACAAGTTGCAGCAAGTGATGGAGAGAGGGAAGCCTATAGGATTACTTTGACTGTTCTGGAGCAGCGCTTCCCAAACTATTTGCTTAGGAGCGCCCTCCATGCCCCTCCCTTGTGGTAAAAAACTCACAGACACCACACACCCAGCCCCAAAAAAAACGCAAAATGCAAGTACTGCGGATGATGGAAATTTGAAATAAAAACCGTGCTGGAAATACTGAGCATTTCCAGCACTTTGTTTTTCTATCAGCCCGGAAAACACAAAGTCTTCTTTTCTGTATCTGGAAATGAATTTGGCAATGACACATTTATATTTATTATTACTTTCCTCTCTGGTTAAAACTTTGGTCTGACGATTCCACATGCCAAAATATTCTCCCTCTGCATCATCACAGCTGCAGCTTCCGAAAATATTCTCCTCGGGAATAAGAGAAATAAAATTGATTTCGACAAAACCAAAGAATTTTTGAGCAGAAATAAAACACAAGAGCCGAGGGCTCTTTCCTCACTCACTGACATAAAACAATCTCTCATGACTCCCCATCTTACAAACACATCCCCCGACACAGAGCCAGACAATGGGAAGTGATTGGAGATGTGAGATAGGGTTTTAGCAGATTAGTACCTGCCCGTTATCATGTTAATCCAGCTAAAAGAGCCGGCTCTGCGCAAAGACATGACAAGGATCCGCTTCCAAACAACATGCAAACTTACAGACAGTCATTTGCAGCAATCAGCTCCATTCTGTTCCCAGACACTGAAATTCTCTCTTTAAAATGAGATGAACGTGACAACACTTAATCACTGCCCCAGCATTTAATCTAACTAAAAATCCAGACACCCGCCAGGGTGGGAGATGGCGTTGTGGGGGGAGCTTCTCTCCAGGGGCTGGGAACTGCGCAGTTACTAAAAACTGCCGATACCCCAGAGCCTGTGTTTCTGCCTCTGTGGTTACCCTGTCATTTCCAGCTGTCTCTCTCTCCCTCTATTTTGCTGTGTGTCTCACTATATCTGTTTCTGCCTCATTGTAAAAACACACAGACACTGGTAACCCCCACCCAATCTCACGCAGAAAGGATAGAGAGACATCCACATTCTGATCCCTGAAAATCTGAATTCAAATGCCCCCTCTTCCCCAACCAGGTGTTACATTTTACTGTCAAATTCAGCCCACAGCCTAAAACACCAGCATTATTCGGGAATTATACTGGCTTCAAGCTCAGGACTTTAATTCCAGGCCTTTCGGAGAGCTTTACATACAATGACTTCACTTCCAATATACAATCACTGTGACAAAGCAGCGAATTCTGCAGGCAGGCTGAGCACAGCAAGATCCCAACAATGGTGACACTTCAAAATTCAGTTTATCAAGATTTTGAGTGTGGATTTCTCTCGCTCTCTCGCTCTCTCTCAACCACACTCCACCTGTCTCTCTCTCTCACTCTCTGCGTTTATCCTGCCATCTCCAGCTGTTTATCACTCTCCCTCTTTTTCCCCCCATCTGTTTCTGCCTCAGTGTTGTAATGTAGGACTTGATGAAGGGAATGTATGCACAACAGGATTCCACAATGTGATCATAGCCAGATGTCCCACAGACGTCAGAAAATGCGAAACTCCATTTAGATTTTTTTGATTTAGAGATACAGCACTGAAACAGGCCCTTCGCCCCACAGAGTATGTGCCGACCATTAACCACCCATTTATACTAATCCTACACGAATCCCATATTCCTACCACATCCTCACCTGTCCCTATATTTCCCTACCACCTACATATTCTAGGGGTAATTTATAATGGCCAATTTACCTATCAACCTTCAAGTCTTTTGGCTGTGGGAGGAAACCGGAGCACCCGGAGGAAACCCACACAGATACAGGGAGAGCTTGCAAATTCCATACAGGCAGTACACAGAATTGAACGCGGGACGCTGGAGCTGTGAGGCTGCGGTGCCAACCCCTGTGCCACTGTGTCGCAACATCTTTAAATTTATAACAAGCCTTTATACAGCTTCACATTCAGCTCTTATAATTGCTGCAACATTCGTGTAAAAACAGAGAAATCCACACTCAGACACTCAGGAAGCTGAATTTTACAGTGACCTAATTGTTATCATGCAGGAAATGCTGCAGGACAGTAGTTGCACAGTAAGATCTCACAAGCAGCAATGCGATAATAGTCAGATTTCAATCCCCAGAAACGGCGAAACTCCCTCTTTAAGCCGAGAACAAGCTGCTGCTTCAGTCTCACCGTTTCAAACAATGACAAATCACATTTCTGTGTGTTTGTTTTATTTTTATTTATTAAAGATTTACATGGAGACGGCGAGTGTGAAACAGAGACAGAGAAGAGAAAGCATGGGGGGGGGGGATGGGGGAGTGGGGAGATCAAGACACGGGGAAAGAATGTGTAGACATAGAGAAAGCTAACCTCAGAACTATAGTAAAATGAATTAAAATGGGCACCTTGCATCTAATTTAAATGTAAGCTTCATAGCATTGCCCAAACCACCAGCAAACCTCACAGACAGGGCTGGAAGGAGCAAGTGGCAAATGGAGCTCGCTCCTCGGGCTGCTCCTTTAACCCCAGGCTTTTAACCTGTTTAGAACTCCAGGGCCCCAATCCAACAGGAAGCAGTATCCCAGGGCCCCAGAGAGGAAATTAAACCTCGGGTTAATAAACAGACACAACTCACATGGGTCCTTTGATGCAGACTTCGTTCCCTCCGGAGGAAGCTCCTGTCCAAGGATTCCTCGTCCGAAACTTTCCCTCCTTTCACCTTCACGATGAAGTTTTTAAAATGAAGACTCCTCAGGCAAGAGGGAGAAAGAGAAAATTGATCAAAAGGCATTGTTGAGCAAAATAGCACAGCAAGAGTCCAGGAACTGCCCTCGGTGGCACAGATAATCTCTCAGAAACACCCAAATACAAACAAATCACCGTTAATGAACCAGAAGCTAAATGGGTTGAGATAGTTCCCTGTGCCAGTGTGTGGCTGTGTCTGTCTCTTTATCTCTCTCCGGGTCTCTGCATCGCTCTCTCTCTGTTCCTATCTCAGTCGCCCCTGTGTCCCTCTCTCTTGCTCTCCCTCTGTCCATATCGTTTTTTTCCCTCTATTTCATATCTAACCTTAATTGAAATAAGCTATGAAATATTGTTGCCTCATCATTTAAAACAACAACAAATAATATTGCAGTGTGTGGTATGCTTTTAGCGACTAAAGGTTTAAATAGAGAGACAAAGGGAAAAGAAGCTGGAGAGAGACAGAGAGAGAAATCGAAACTCAGAACTTCAGTAAAATGAATTGAAATGGGCTCCGTACATCCTATTGAGCAGTAAAGCTTCCTAACATTGCCCAAAGGACACGGATTATTCGGGAACTATAACAAGCCTTTAGAAACTATCACATTTGTACTTAGTTCCAAGCTTTTGACGTTCAATTAGTTAATTTTTAAAGTGGTCGTTAGTGTTGCAATGTTGAAAAATCTGTCAGCCATTGGTGCACAGCAAGATCCCACAAGCAGCAGTGTGATAGCAGCCGGCTACCACACTCCCCCTTTGATTACCTCCATGTTTCTTTCACTCTCCTGCGTCTCTCTCCCTCCAGTTACTCTCATTCAGATAGAAAGATGGAGAGTGAGTGTGAGAGACAGAGAAATCCACTCTAAGAACCTTACTCTCGTTTCAAATAGCTGCTGTATATTTCCTTTGACACTCAAAATCACGGAAGTGCCCAATACACCAGCATTATTCGGGAATTATAACGAGATTTTAGACAGCTTCACCTTTCAGATGTTTAATTTAGTCTTGCGGAGTGAGGAGGGGGAAGCAGCCAGTTTGTCAGGCACCGGGGGTTAACGTGTCTTTGTCAAATTGCAATGCTGGGCTGCTCCTTTAACCCCAGGGCTTTCAACCTGTTCAAAACTCCAGGGCTCCAATCCAACAGGAACTAGTTAATCCAGGGCCCCAGAGAGGAAATTAAACCTCGGGCTAATAAACAAACACAACTCATGTGGTCCCTTTGGGTGCAGCCTCTGGACAAGGCCTCAGTCCGTCCATTCAGGAGGAAGCTCCTGTCCAAGGATTCTTCGTCCCAAACTTTCCCTCGTTTTCCCTTCACGATGCATTTTTCAGAATGAAAATTCGTCAGGGCAAAGAAGGAGAAAAAATTGGATTGAGTTGCAAAGCACGGACTTTTTACACAAAGTGGCACAGCAAGAGCCCAGGGTTTCCTCCCTCAGTTACGCAGACAATCAGCAATATTCAAATACAATAAATTCACAGTTATAAACCAGATTGATACAGAGGGAGCCCGCACACACACGCGCATGCACAAACACACACAAACACAAACACACACACACACACACACACACACACACAGACACGCACGCACGCACACACGCTCATAGACACACACACGCACACATAAACAGGGACACACACTGAACCAGACTGGGGAATGTGTCTATATTTCTAGAGAGAGAGGGAAAAGTGGGTTTTGTGATTGGAACTGGGATCTTTCTACCCAGTTGTATCCTGAAGGAGCTGTTTGCAAACTCCACCCCTTGAGCCTCTGACATGTTGGGCTGTCTCTAAATCTCCTGCCTCGGGGGCCTGTCCATTGATATGTAAATCCCAGGGCTGGACTTTCCTGACTCTTCCTGTCCATTGATATGTTCGTGCTAGGACAGCGATGCTTTCAGCCATTTCTTGGTTAATTTTATACCTTTAATTCTTTCCCTGCAGTTTGAAAAGAACAAACACTGATCCAATACTCACCCCTAAAACCTTCACACTGAACCCGCAATACAGGTTTGGGCAGGTAATGGGGATTGTTACTGACGTTGTGTTTGGGTTTTTTTACTAACATCACTGTGGATTGTAAAGTGTCAAAATCTGTAGAAATAAATGTAAAGTTTCTCCTAAGAGCTGCTTTGTCCTCCCTCTTCCACTGTCTCTCTCTGTCACTCCCTACCTCTCTCTCTGTCTCTCTCAGGACAGGGCAAACACTGGGGATTGTTACTGAGGTTCTGTTGGCCATTTTCACTGACATCAGCGTGGACTGTAAAATGTGTGTGTCTGTGTATGTGTATGTATGTGTGTGTGTGTGTGTGTGTGTGTGTGTTTGTGTGTGTTTGTGTGTGTCTTTCTTTCTGTGTGTCTCTGTCTGCGTGGGTGTCTGTGTGAGTGTTTCTCTGTGGGAGTGTCTATGTGTATCTGCATGTTTGTTTGAGTGTGAGTGTGTGTAAGAGAGTCTCAGAGTCACGACTTTCTATCTCTATCTCTACCTCGTTCTCTGTTTCTCCCTCTCTCTCAGTCTGCCTCCCTCATAGAAACATTGAAAATAGGAGCAGAAGTAGGCCATTCGGCTCTTCGGACCTGCTGCGCCATTCAGACAAGATCATGGCAGATCATTAAATTCGTTACCCTGTTCCCGCTTTCATCCCATAACCCTTTGACATTAAGAAATATATCTCTCTCCTTCTTGAATATATTTAATGACTTGGCCTCCACTGCCTTCTGTAGTAGAGAATGCCAAAGGTTCAACACCCCATTCCCCATCTCTCCCCCTTTAAATCTCTCTCCGCTCAATCTCGCTCTCCTCTTCTATCTCTCTCTCCCCCATCTCTCTCTCCCCATCTCTCTCTCCCCCATCTCTGACTCTCTCATTGTCTTTCGCTGTCACTCTATCTGTCTCTCCCTCTGTCTGTCGGTCTCCTTCTCCCTATCTCTCTGCTGCTCCCTCTCTATCTCTCTCACTCTATTTCCCTGCTTCTCTCCCTGTCTCTCTCTCTCTCCCTGTCTCGCTCTCTCCCTGTTTCTCTCTCTCTCTCTCTCAGCTTGTCTCTCTCTCCCTCAGCTTGTCTCTCTCTCCCTCTGTCTCTCCCATTCCCTCTCTCCCCCTCTTTTTATCTCTCTCCCCTCTGTCTCTACCCCCTCCAGCTCTCTTCCTCACATCTCTCTCTCCCCATCTCTGTCTCTCCCCATCCCTGACTCTCATTTTCTTTCTCCATCTCTCTCTCTCTCACTCACTCTCTCTCTATCCCTCTTTCTCTGCCTCTGTCTATGCCTCTGTTTATGTCTCTCTCACATCATTTCTACCTCACCATCCCTCTCTGCCTTTCTCTCTCTCTCTTTGCCTCTCCCTCTCTGTATCTCTCTCTCTCTCTGTCTTTTCAAAGCACTTTTTCTCTGTCGCTGTCCATGACTCTATCACTCTATCACCATCCCTCCCTCTCTCTGCCTCTCTCCATTTTTGGCTCTCTCTCTCTCCCTCTCCCTCTCTCTCTCTGTATCTCCCTCTCCCTTTATCTCCCTCTCACACTGATTCTGTATCTCCCTCTCACTGTATCTGTCAATCCCTCTCTCTGTCTCTCTCTCTTTCTTCCTCTACCCCTCTCTCTTTCTCTGCTTCTGTCCATGACTCTGTCTGCGTCTCCATGACACCATCGCTCCCTCTCTCTTTCCCTCTCTCTCTCTTTTCATCTCTCCCTGCCTCTCTCTCTCCCCGAGGACAGCAATACTTTTTTGCCATTTCTTGGTTAATTTTAAACCTTTAACTCTGGCCCTTGTTGGCAATGACACTGCAGTTGGAAAATATCAAACACTGATCCAACACTGGCCCATAACACTCTCACACGAAACGCCCAATGCAGGACTTGGCAGATAATGGGAAAAGTTTCTGATTGTTACAACTTGCCTCATCCTCCCTCTGTCTCTCCCTCTCATGTCTGTCTGTCTGTTCGTCTCTCTCTCTCTCGCTCTCTGACTGTCTCTCTGTCTCTGCAGTTCACTCTGCCTCTATCTCTCCATCTATCACTGGCTCTTTCTTTATCTGTGTCCCTCCCTCTGTCTCTCTATCGGTCCCTTTGCCTCTATCTCTCCGAATTCCTGTCTCTCTCAGTCTCTCTCTCTCCCTCTCTCAGTCTCTCTCTCTCTTGGCCACTCTCTCTCAGTCACCCTCTCTCTCCCTCTCTCTTGGACTCTCCCTCTCCCTCTTTGTCGCCCTCTGTCTCTCCCTCAGTTGTCTCTGTCCCTCTCTCTCTCTTTATCCCTCCCCTCTTTCCCTCTCTCTCTCCTTCTTTCTATGTCTGCCTCTCTCTCAGTCTCTGTTTCTGTCCCTCCATCTGTATTCCCTCTCTCTCTATCCCTCGCTCTCTCTCCTTCTATCTCTGTCTCTCTGTTTCTGCCGTTTTCTCTGTCCATGTCTCTCCCTCTATCACTGGCATATCCTCTATCCCTGTCTCTCTCCACCTGCCCCCCTCTCTCTCTATCTCTCTCTGTCTCTGCCTCTACCCCATCTCTAACTCTCTCATTGTCTTTCTCTCTCACTTTCTCTGTCTTTCCCTCACTCTGTCTGTCTCTGCCTACCACTCCCTCTCTCTCTCTGCACAGCTTCTCTCTCTCTCTCTCTCTCTCTCTCTCTCTCTCTCTCTCTCTCTCTCTCTCTCTCTCTCTCTCTCTCTCTCTCTCTCCTCTCTCTCTCTCTCTCTCTCTCTCTATATATATATATATACATATTTCCTTCCCTCTCTCTTTCTCAGCCTGTGTCCATGACTGTTTGTGTCCCTCAATCAGAATCACAGCCTCTATTCCTCTCCCTCCCTTTTTCTCTTACTTTCTTTGCCTCTGTCCATGACTCTGTTTGTCTGTCTCTCTCACCCTGTCACTCTTTCTCCTTCACCTTCTCTCTCTCTCTATCTCCCTCACCCAGTCTTTCTCTCCCCCTCACTTTATCTCTCTCTCTCTCTCTCTCTCTCTCTCTCTCTCTCTCTCTCTCTCTCTCTCTCTCTGTCTCTGTTTCCCTCTCTCTTTATCTGTGTCTCTCCCTCTAACTCTCTCACCCACTCACTCTCCCTCTTTCTGGCTCTGTCTCTTTCTCTCTCGATCTCTATCTCTCTCTGCCTCTCTCTCTGTCTCTGCCTGTCCCTCTGCCGTTTTCTCTGCCTTTATCTCCCCCCTCCCTCTCCCACTCACTCTCTCTCTGTCACTCCCTCTATCTCTCTCTCCCTCTCTCTCTCACTGTCTCCCTCTCTGTGTCTCTTCCTGTCTCTCTCTAGCTCGCCCTCTCTCTCTTTCTCTCCCTCTGTCTCTCTCGTCCCTTTCTCTGTCTGTGAAGACCCTCTCTCTGACTCTCTCTTTGTCTCTGTCTCTCGCAATCCCTGTCTGCCTCCGTCTCTGTCTCTTTCCCACTGTATGTTTCTTTCTCTCACTCTCACTTTATCCCTCCCTCTCTGTCCCTCCATATCCCTACTTGCATCTCTGTCTCTGCCTCTCTCCTTGTCCCTCCCTCTGTCTATCTGTCTCTCTGTCTCTGTCTCTCTCTCTCTCTGTCTCTGCCGTTCACTCTGCCTCTATCTCTCCATCTATCACTGGCTCTTTCTCTATCTCTGTCCCTCCCTCTGTCTCTCTATCGGTCCCTTTGCCTCTATCTCTCCGAATTCCTGTCTCTCGCAGTCTCTATCTCTCCCTCTCTCAGTCTCTCTCTCCTGGCCCCTCTCTCTCAGTCACCCTCTCCCTCCCTCTCTCTTGGACTCTGCCTCTCCCTCTCAGTTTCTCCCTCTTTGTCTCTGTTTCCCCACTTACTGTCTGTGTTGCCCCCCTCTCAGTCGCAATCATGCCCTCTCTCAGTCTATCCCTCTCTCTCAGTCTCTCACTCTCTCTCTCTCTCTCTCTCTCTCTGTCTCTCTCTCTCTTCCGCACACTGTCTCTCCCTCACACTGTCTCTCCCTCCATCTGTCTGTCTGTCTGTCTCTCTCTCACTACCTCACCCTGTCTCTCTCTCTTACTCTCTCCACACTAACCCTGCCTCTGTTTCTCTCTCTTTCTCTCCCTCACCCTGTTTCTCCCACGGTCTCCCTCACTCTGCATCTCTTGATCTCTCTCTCTCCCTCCCTTATCCTCTCTGTCTCCTCTCTCTACCTCACACGGTATCTCTCTCTCTCTCCCTCGCTCTGTGTGTGTGTGTGTGTGTGTGTCTCTCTCTCTTCCTCATCCTGTCTCTCTCTTTCTCTCTCCCTCACTCCGTCTCTCTCTCGCTCTCTCTTTTTAATTCTCACCCAGTCTCTCTCTCTCTTTCTAATTCTTAGTCTGTCTCTGTTTGCCTCACTCTGTACGTCCCCGTATCTCTCTCTCTCTCTCCCTCAACTTGTCCCTTATTCCCTCTCCCTCACCCATTCATTCTCTATCTCCCTCTCCATCACTCACTCTATCTCTCTCTCTCTCCCTCTCACTCACTCTGTCTCTCTCTCTCGCCCCCTCACCCTGCCTATCTGTCCCTCCTCATCAACCTGCCTCACCCTCTCTCTCTCTCTCTCTGTCACCCTATCGCTGTCTTCCTGTCTCACTCCTACGTCCTGTCTCCCTCTCCCTGTCACTCCCGCTCCCTGTCACTCAGTCTCTTTCTTCCTCTCTCTCTCTCAATCCCTCACCCTGTCTCTCACTCTGTCTCTCTGTGTGCCTCTCTCTCTCACTCTTAAACTCTCTCTCTATCTCTGTCTCTCCCTCACCCTGTCTCTTTCTCACTCTCTCTCTCACCCGGTCTCTCTCTCCCTCACTGTCTCTCTGTCTCTCTCCCTCTCTCTCTTTGCCTCTCCCTCACTCTGTCTGTCTGTCTCTCTCTCCTGACCGACTCTCTATCTCTCTCACCCTCTCTCTCTCTCTCTTCCTCACACTGTCTCTCCCTCCCTCTGTCTGTCTCTCTCTCCGTGACCGTCTCTCTATCTCTCTCTCCCTATCTCTATCTTTCTCGCTCTCCTTCGTCCTCACCCTCTCTCTCTCTCTCTCTCTCTCCCCCTCCCTGACCATGTATTTCTCTTTCTCCCTCCCTCTAACTCACCCTGTCTCTCCCTCACTCTGTGTGTTTCTCTCCCTCATCCTGTCTCTCTCTCTTTCTGCCTCCCACACCATGTCTCTGTGTGTGTGTCTCTCTCCCTCAACCCGTCTCTCTCTCTCTCTCTCTCTCTCTCTCTCTCTGTCTTTCACTGTCTCTCTTTCTCCCTCCCTGACCTTGTCTCTGCCTCTCTCCCCATCCTGTCTCTCTCTCTCCTTCTCCCTCACCCTGCCTCTCTCCATCTTGCTCTCTCTCTCCTTCACTTTTCTGTCTCTCTCTCCCTCACTGTCTTTCCCTCTCTCTCTCCCTCACCCTGTCTCTCTCTCTCTCCCTCAACCTGTCTCTATTTCTCTCTCCCTCATTCTGTCCCTCTCTCCCTCTCTCCCTCATCCTGTCCCGATTTCTGTCCCTCACTTTGTCTCCTTCTGTTACTCACTCGCTCCAACTCTCCCGCACTCAGTCTCTCTCTTTCACTCTCTCCCTCGCCATCACCCTCTCTCTCTCTTTCCTTCACTCTGTCTCTCCTTCTCTCCCTCACTGTCTCTCTCGTCCTCTCTCCCAATCCTGTCTCTCTCTCTCCCTCTCCCTGCCTCTCTCCATCTTGCTCTCTCTCTCCTTCACTTTTCTGTCTCTCTCTCCCTTACTATCTCTCCCTCTCTCTCTCCCTCACCCTGTCTCTCTCTCTCTCCCTCAACCTGGCTCTATTTCACTCTCCCTCATCCTGTCCCTCTCTCCCTCATCCTGTCCTGCTCTCTGTCCCTCACTTTGTCTCCATCTGTCGCTCACTTGCTCCAACTCTCCGTCACTCAGTCTCTCTCTTTCACTCTCTTCCTCGCCATCACCCTCTCTCTCTCTCTCTCTTTCCTTCACTCTGTCCCTCAGTCTCTACCTCACCATCTCTCTCGTCCTCTCTCCCTCACCCTGTCACTCCCTGTCTCTCCGTCACTCTGTCTCTCTCTGTATCATATTCGGCCCTGTCTCTGGAATAAAAATGGTTAAAAAGCGTTTTTAAATGGGTGAAGTGTCTGTGGAATCCATTCCATTTTATATGTACAGGTGGAACTTCCCCCATTATATATGAAGAGGGGGAGCTGTCTCTCTCTTTCTCCCACCCCTGTCTCGCTCTCTCTCTCTCTCACACACACACACACACACACAGTCTCTCTCTGTCACCTTGCCTCTCTCACTCACGCATCCTCTCTGTCTCTCTCCCTCACTCTGTGTCTCTGTCTCTCTCCCTCACTCTGTGTCTCTGTCTGTCTCCCTCAACCTGTCTCTCTTTCACTCTCTCTCCCTCAAGCTGTCTCTCTCTCTCCCTGACCCTGCCTCTCCCTCTCTCCTTCACCACTTCTCTCTCTCTCTCTCTAGCTATCTCTCTTTTCCCCGCCATGTATTTCTCTTTCTCCCTCCTTCTACCTCACCCAGTCTCTCCCTCCCTCTCTCTCACTCTGCCTGTCTCTCTCCCTCATCCTGTCTCTCTATCTTTCTGTCTCCCTCACCCTGTCTCTCACTCACCTCCCTCACACTGTCTCTAGTTGTCTTTCTCTCTCCGTGACCCTCTGTCTCGCCCTCTCTCCCTCACCCTGTCTCTGTCTCTCCATCGTCTCATCCTGCCTCTCACTCCCTCTCCCACACCCTTTCACTCTCTCTCTCCCTCACATTGTATTTTGCTCCCTTTCCTTCACTCTGCATCTCTTTGTCTCTCCCTCATCCCGTCTCCCTTAACCCTTCTCTCTCTCTTTCTAATTCTCACCCAGTCTCTCTCTCTCTCCCTCATCCTGTCTTTCACTCCTTCTCCCTCGCCCTCCCTCTTTCTAATTCTCACTCTGTCTCTATTTGTCTTTCTCTCTCTCTGTCACCCTGTTTGTCTCCCTCTCTCCCTCACCCCCCCCCCCACTCTCTCTCTCTCTCTCTCTCTCGCTCTCTCTCTCTCTCTCTCTCTCTCTCTCTCATCTCATCCTGTCTCTCACTCCCTCTCCTACACCCTTTCACTCTCTCTCTCACTCACACTGTCTCCCTCTTTCGCTCTCTCCCTCGCCCCCATACGGTCTATCTTTCCCTCTACATCACCCTGCCCCTCTCTCCCTGACTGTTCCCCTCTCTTTCTGCCCTCCCTCACTCTCTCTCTCTCTCTCTTTCCCGTGCTCCCTTCCCCTTTCACTCCCTCTCTCCGTCACCCTGTACCACTCTTCCTATCTGTCCCCCTCATCCTCTATCTCTATCTCTATCTCTCTCTCTCACACACACACGCACACATTCACACACCCTGCCTCTCTCTCTCTCACACCCAGTCTCTCTCTCTCTCTGTTTCTCACCCCGTCTCTCTATTTCCATCTCTCTCCCTCACTGTCTCTCTCTCCCTTTCCCTCATCCAGTCTCTCTCTCTGTCTCCCTCTCCCTTTCTATCTTTCTCTCCCTCACTCTGCCTCTCCCTCTCTCTATGTTCTCTCTCTGTCTTTCGCTCCGCACTGACTCTCCCTTTATCACTGACACCTTTTCTATCTCTGTCTCTCCCTCGCTCTCTATCTCTCTCTCTGTCTCAATCTCTCCCAATTCCTATCTCTCTCTCAGTCTCTATCTCCAGCCTCTCTCAATCTCTCCCTCTCTCCCCTCTCTCAGTCTCTCTCTCTCTCTCAATCTTTCTCTCTCCCCTCTCTCTCTCTCTCTCTCAGTTGCTCCCTCTTTGTCTCTGTCTCCCAACTCTCTGAGTGTGTTTTCCCACTCTCAGTTGCTATCTCTCGCTCTCTCAGTCTCTCGGTCTCTGTCCTTGTCTCTCCCAATCCCTGTCTCTCTCGCTCTGTTTCGCCCTCTCCCTCTGTATCTTTCTCGCCCTCTGTCTCTCCCTCAGTCTGTCTCTTTCCCTTCCTCTCTCTTTATCCATCCCCCTCTGTCCCTCCCTCTCATTCTATCTCTGTCTCTTCCACTCTCTCTCTCTCGCTCTGTGTCCCTCCATCTGAATTACCTCTCTCTGTGGCCCTCCTTTTCTCACCTTCTATCTGTCACTCTGTCTCTCTGTCCCTGCCGTTCTCTCTGTCTCTGTCTCTCCTTCTATCACTGGCTCTTCCTCTATCCCTGTCTCTCTCTCTCCCCCTCCCTCCCTCCCTCTCTCTCTCTCTACCCAATCTCTGACTCGTTCATTGTTTTCGCTATCACTGTCTCTGTCTCTCGGTCTCTCCATCTGTCTCTGTCTGTGTCTCTTACTCTCTGCCTCTCCTCTCTCCGCCACTGCCTCTCCCTCTCTCTCCCTCTTTCTTTCCCTCTCTTTCTCCGTCTTACCCTGTCTCTCCCTCTCTCTCTCTAACTTTCCATATTTCTCCCTCTACCTCTCTCTATCTGTCTCGCTCTCTTTCTCTGTCTGGTCCATGAATGATTGTGTGTCTCTCTCATCATCAGTGCCTCTCTCTCTGCCTCTCTCTTTCTTATTCTCTCTCTTTCCTATTTTGCCTCTGTCCATGACACTGGTTGTGTGTCTCTCTCTCACCATCTCTTCCTCTCTCTCTGTGTCTCTCTCTGTTTCTCTCTCTCTTTCCCTCAATCTTTCTCTACCTCTATCTCTCTCTCTCCCTTTATCTCTATCTCTCCTTCTATCTATCTCGCTCTCTCTCCCTTTGTCGCTGTCTGTCCCTATCCATCTCTCTCTGTTTCTGTCCTTTTCCCTTTGTAGTCAATTTGTGTCCTCCTCGCAGCTTACTGTCGCACCTAACTTTGTATCGCTCTCCTTCGCTCCATCTCTCTCTCTCTCTCCCTCACTCACATGCACCAGTTAAGTCTGTATTTGTCCATGCCCCTGTTTATATTATATTCGGCCCTGTCTCTTATATAAAAATGGTTAAAAAGTGTTTTAAAATGGGTGAGGTGACTGTGGAATGCTCTCCATTTTATATGTACAGTTGGAGCTCCCTCCATTTTATATGTGGAAGTGAAGCTGTCTCTCTTTCTCTCTCCCACGCGAATCTCTCTTTCTCTCCTTCACCTTATCTTTCTCTCTCCCTCACCCTCTCTCTTCCTCCCTTTCCCTCACTTTGCATGTCTCTCCCTCTGTCTCTCTCCCTCACCCTGACTCTCATTCCCTCCCCCTCATCCTGTCTCGCTCTTTCTCACCCTCCCTCACCCTCACTCTCTCTCTTTCTAATTCTCACCCAGACACTCTCCCTCATCCTGTCTCTCACATCCGCTGCCTCACCATCTCTCCTTCTAATTCTCACTATGGCTCTGTTTGTCTTCCTCTGGCCATCACCCTCTTCCTCTATCACTGGCTATTCCTCTATCCCTCTCTCTCTTCATCCCTCCCCCCCCACTCTTTCTCTCTCTCTCTCTCTATTTCTCACTCTCTCCCTCACCCTGTCTCTCTCTGTCCCTCGTCCTGTCTTTATCTCCCTCACTGTCTCTCTCTGCCTCTGCCTCTCTCTCCCCCTCACAGTCTCTATTTCTCTCGCTCCCTCCACTTTCACTCTCTCTATATCACTCACCCTGTCTCCCTCTTTCTCTATCTCAATCCCTCCGCCTCTCTCTCTCCCCCTCACAGTCTCTCTCTCCATCCCCATCCTAACTCTCTCTCCCTCTCCCTCACTCTGCCTCTCGCCCTCTCTCTCTGTCTCGCTCCCTCCCCCTCACCCTGTCTCTCTCTCTCCCTCACCTTGTGTCTCTCCCTTACCCTGTCTCTCCCTCCCTCTCCGACACCCTGACGCTCTCTGCCTCTCTCTCACTCTGTCACTCTCTCTACCTCCATTACCCTCTCTGTCTCTCTCTCTCCCTCACTCTCTCCCTCTCTCTCTCTCCCTCGCCCTCACCCCTCTCTCTCTCTCTCCCTCACCATGTCTCTCTCTCACTCACTAACCCCCTCTCTCCCGCTCTCTCCCTTGCCATGTCTCTCTTTCTCCCTCGCACTCACCATGTCTCAGTCTCTCGCTCTCCCTCACCGTTGCTCTCTCTCCCTCTCTCTCACTCTGTCTCTCTCTCTCTCTCCCCCACGGTCTCTCCCTTCGCCTCTCCCTCACCTTGCCTGTTCCTCACTTTCTGTCACCCTGTCTCTCTCTCTAACTCTCCCTCAGTCTGTCTGTCTCTCTCTTCCACACTATCTCTCTCTGTCTCTGACCCCCTCACTCTCTCTCTCCAAAGAACAAAGAACAAAGAAAATTACAGCACAGGAACAGGCCCTTCGGCCCTCCAAGCTTGCGCCGATCCAGATCCTCTATCTAAACCTGTCGCCTATTTTCTCAGGGTCTGCATGTGTTTGCTTCCTGCCCTTTCATGTATCTCTCCAGATACATCTTAAAAGATGCTATCATGCCCGCGTCTACCACCTCTGCTGGCAACGCGTTCCACCACCGTCTGCGTAAAGAACTTTCCACGCATATCCCCCCTAAACCTTACCCCTCTCATTTTGAACTCGTGACCCCTAGTAATTGAATCCCCCACTCTGGGAAAAAGCTTCTTGCTATCCACCCTGTCTATACCTCTCATGATTTTCTACACCTCAATCAGGTCCCCCCTCAACCTCCGTCTTTCTAATGAAAATAATCCTAATCTACTCAACCTCTCTTCATAGCTAGCGCGCTCCAGACCAGGCAACATCCTGGTGAACCTCCTCTGCACCCTCTCCAAAGCATCCACATACTTTTGGTAATGTGGCGACCAGAACTGCACGCAGTATTCCAAATGTGGCCTAACCAAAGTATTATACAACTGGAACATGACCTGCCAACTGTTGTACTCAATAGCCCGTCCGATGAAGGAAAGCATGCCGTATGCCTTCTTGACCATTCTGTTGACCTGCGTTGCCACCTTCAGGGAACAATGGACCTGAACACCCAAATCTCTCTGGACATCAATTTTCCCCAGGAACTTTCCATTTATTGTATAGTTCACTCTTGAATTGGATCTTCCAAAATGCATCACCTCGCATTTGCCCTGATTAAACTCCATCTGCCATTTCTCTGCCCAACTCTCCATTCTATCTATATTCTGATGTATTCTCTGACAGTCCCCTTCACTATCCGCTGCTCCACCAATCTTAGTGACGTCTGCAAACTTGCTAATCAGACCACCTATACTTTCCTCCAAATCATTTATGTATACCACAAACAACAGTGGTCCCAGCACGGATCCCTGTGGAACACCACTGGTCACACGTCTCCATTTTGAGAAACTCCCTTCCACTGCTACTCTCTGTCTCCTGTTGCCCAGCCA